>NC_136487.1:113433924-113441424 GCF_053919585.1 Euprymna scolopes | reverse complement strand
ATAAGTACCAAACCTAATCAAAATAACTTAATATTCAATTAAGAAAAAAAAATTTATATTTTCAAATTGAGGATCGAGATAAAAATTGGTTTTTATTTGTCAAACAAAACCGATTAAATTGGACTTTTTGTGAAAAATAAAAAACAACTTGTAAGCAAACGCTATCATATCTGATTTGACTTTGATCCTGTCAAGATTAATATCGCATAGATTTGTCCATTCCAGGTTATACTGATAGCTTGTCTAACCCCAAAACTACCTCATCAAAACATTTGAACATTTCATTGAGCTATGAATTATGTTCTACAAAAAAGTTTTTAGGTAGATTTCATGCGTGATTGCACAAAACCCTAATAAAAGATTAATTTGCAACACAAAAGTACAGTGTACCTTTTTTTTGTTGTTTTAGAACAAAAAAACGAAAAGGTTTATTTTGAAAGAAGAGAGACTGTGTCTGAAGTGAAAGAAAGAAAAGTAATAGAAAGTTCTAGGATGTTCTCGTGTCGGGAAGCAGAAACTTGAAGTGTCCTCAAATTGTCCAGTCGAGGTCTTCAGTGAAGTGGTTACAGTCTGGGAAGATCCGGGGGACAGAGAGTAAGAGGAGAGAGGTATGTTCTTGGTGGTCTGAGCTCCTCTCTGGCTGCTGGCTAGTTCCTGACATGGGTAATTAGTTCCTTAAGGGACATATAGGATTAATGCGCTCTAGTAGCTGACTGGTCAGTGCATGGCCACATCAGTCAGCAAAGGGGCATTAATCCACAAGAGAAAATAGTTTGTTATGGTGACTGCTACAAGTTTGTGTGTGTGTGTGTGTGTGTGTGTGTGTGTGTGTGTGTGAGTGAGCACAAAATGAACTATTCAAGACACTCGCAAAACAAATATATTATTTTTTGACATTATCTAAAACAAAACATAAGTAGTGTTTTTTTTATTTTTAATTTTCTTTTGCAGGTCAACTGGAGCTGAATTAGTCAGAGGCCGACATTTAGGATGACTTTTGGTAATTTAGAAAGAAATAGGTTAACCTTGAACATTAATTCCTCAGAGATTACTTAGCATTAAAAAACTCCAGGAAGAAGGGTACAAAAAACTTGGTTTTGCCTCAAGAATACATTTAAACAAATATGTGTTTCATTATATTGCTGAGAGAAGGGTGAGACAAGAAACTCATAGAATCGATGGGGATAAAAGGAAAACCAGGACATCAGCGTTGTCCCTGAACAATAACTTTAAAATTGATAACTTGGGTGGTTTTATTATATCTTCATTATTATTTTTAATATATTGAAACAAATTGATTTTATTATAGGTTAAAGGGGAAAACAAGAAACAGAGGATGGAGGAGAGAGAGAGAGGGGGGGGGAGACCGAATAGGATAAAAAGAGGATTAGGGTGAAAGAGAGGAGGAGGGGGATAGAGACACTGAGAAGAAAGAAAGTTTTAAAAAGATACACACATTTACCTCTATTAGCTATTTTTTTTTGTCATACAACCGGGCAATGCTGGATATTCATGTTAGTTTCTATATAAAGTTATTCAGGTGTTTACATTTACTAATTAATTGATCAGCTAAAATTTTTGAAAATAGCTCTCGGCATCACAATAGGTAAGTTGCTCTATATTTAGTTCAATTTTAGTTTTCAAGAGGGGTTCTACCCATTTTCTATAAATTACATACACATAAAAATTAATTGGTCCTTACTATGAGATGTTATACTTCTCCCTCCAATCCAGGCAATGTCGAGTAAGCCTGCTAGTGTATCTATCATGTTTTTGCTTTAACTTTGTGTTAACTTAGTTATAGTAAAAATAATAAAAAAAAACGAAGAAAATAAAAACTTAGATGGCTACAACCATAGTTTATTTCACTTATTAACAATCCTTAAACAACTTTACCTATATTTATTTTTTTATGCTTTTTATCTTTATACATAGACATGACAGAAAAGAATAGACACCAAGATAAATATTTTTCCTATCATTAAAATATACTTATTTATATTTACGGATAAGAACAGTGCTGAAATAACTTCAGAGCATCTCATTAAAATTGCATCTAACAACATTGAAACAATGGAGCATCAGACCTATTAGAATTTTAGTGAGGATGAACCATAGGTCAACATGAAGGTGGTTTTAGTCCATGCAAAAAAGCAGAAAATCTTTGAATGCCTCTTTCTACTGTTAATAGAGTGATCGTGCAATTCACAAGAGAGGACAAAGAGTGCACAAAACCTCTTCTAGGTCGCCCTGAGCCCTCTGAAAGAACCTTGCATTTTGTGAAAAAAATGTTGAAGAGGATCCTTGTTGCAAAGTCTCTGACATTGCAACACAAGCTGGTGTCAGTCCCAGAACAGCTGTCAGGTATCTTTACAAGCAGGACTACTATGGTAGATCTGCAAGAAGGAAACCTCTTCTTTATCCTGCCAATATCAAGTGCAGAAAAGATTAGGTTCGTAAGATGGTGGAGAAACCTATGACCTTTTGGACTAATATCATTTTCTCTGATGAGTAATGATTTGCATTATTTTCTGACAATGGAAACTCCCTCAGCAAGAGTTTGACTTAAAAAGACTGCAGCAAACACTGAATTAAGGTACAGGATGCAATTTGGAGTGATGGTTGCTCAGACCGGGTGGAGTGCGAAGGAAACATCAATTCTGCTAAATATGTTTCAATATTACATGATGAACAACTACCAATATTATCAAGTGGTAAAATGAACCAAGTTAACTCCCTATTCATGGAAGGCAGAGCTCATTGTCACTCTACTAGGGTGACACAACATTGGTTGAGCCAAAATGGAATTAATAAATTTCAATGGCCAAGTCAGCCCCTGGATATAAACCTGATTGAAAACCTTTGGGGCATATTAGGTTGCAGAAAGAAAAGGAAGCCATCTTCTAAGCCTAAACTTGTAGCATTATTGCATCAGACATGGCAAGAAATTCTTCAAGGTATTTGTCAACTGATCAATGCCATGCCTAGAAGGGTCCTAGCATTAAAAACAACAAAGGGAATGTCAAGCAAGTATTAGTTATTAAATTTGTAATCATTTATTTTATTTTATAAATTATAATTTGTAATCATTTATTTTATTTTATAAATTATAATTTGTAATCATTTATTTGATTTTATTTTATAAATTATAATTTGTAATCATTTATTTGATTTTATTTTATAAATTATAATTTGTAATCATTTATTTGATTTGATTTTATAAATTATAATTTGTAATCATTTATTTGATTTTATTTTATAAATTATAATTTGTAATCATTTATTTGATTTGATTTTATAAATTATAATTTGTAATCATTTATTTGATTTTATTTTATAAATTATAATTTGTAATCATTTATTTGATTTGATTTTATAAATTATAATTTGTAATCATTTATTTGATTTGATTTTATAAATTATAATTTGTAATCATTTATTTGATTTTATTTTATTTTATAAATTATAATTTGTAATCATTTATTTGATTTTATTTTATTTTATAAATTATAATTTGTAATCATTTATTTGATTTGATTTTATAAATTATGTTTATTGAAATAAACTGTTTCTATGCATGTCTATTCTTTTGTCATGTCTGTATATATAGTCTTTTTTTTATTTTATGAAAAGAAAAGAAAAATGGGTGAGAGAGAGAAAAGGGGGCTATAAGAAAAGGTAATAAAAGAAAAAGGTCACACAGCAACACTAAAAAAAAAAAAAAAAAAAAAAAAAAAAATCTATGATGTTGCATGTTTAAACATAATATTACTAAAACACCGAGAATCTTGCTTGTCACCAGACTTGGCACTTATTAAATTCCAGAACACTCCTGCATGACGTGATGGCAATAACAATCCAACTTTAATTGTATCTGTCATGTATGTTTGTGATCTGCTCTGTGTGACATCACAATATTTATCAACACAATGGGGAGTTAGCCTTTGCCTCCTAAAATGTTCAGTATGCCTGAGCAAGACAGTGGGGAAGTTCGCCTGCACGGATTTTTTAACTGGTTCATGGGTTGTGTAATATCGTTCACTTCAGCTGGACAAACTTCTCATCCATGGGGGTGTAAAAAACACAGGTTTCAGTATTATAACTGATTTACTAAAAACCAAGGTATGATTTAGACACCTTTTCTCAACCACATCCTTAAAGAAATATGAGATACATTTCCACAAATTAGGCACAAGGCTATCAAAAGTGTGGGGAGAATTCGTTGACCATCTGTCTATCATACTCTTAATTAGACTTATTAGCACTCACCACAAGGCAAGGTTCTAAATCAGGGGTAAATTTACCCTTAGAAGGTAAAAAAAAAAGTATATAGTCGGGAGTAAATAATTGAAATACCTGATAATTTAAACATAATTATTTCTTTTCAGATTGTGTCAGGTTTAAGAAACATAATACAAATTAAGTTAATAATTTTCTATTTAGAAAAAGTTTGATTTTCGTTATTTTTCTGATACGAATGTATAAAAACTATTTTTTTTATACAAAACCTAAAGTCCTAAACAATAAAAAGGTTCTTTTCCACTATGTTTTTTTCTGTCAGTTTATGAATTTTTGTATGGGAGTAGAGAGTAAATGGAGAAATACATAAAACCGTGGGGTGGGGGTCAATGATGGAGGAAAGGTTGAGAATGGCAAATCTAGGGTTCATACTACTTCCAAATTTTAGAATTTAATTTTATGAAATTTATACATGAACAAGAAAAATTGATGATAAAAATTGAATAAATTACAATAAAAAACTCAAACAAGGAATTAAAGAAAAATCCTTAACCGAGTTTCAAAGATAGACTCTTGATTATTTGAATCTTTTGGATTACGCAATCTTTTCACACTTGGATTCCAGATTCTTCATTTTGGACCTCCAGTATTACATGATTGATTGATTAGTTAATTGATAGATTTGTTGATGTTATTCTATTGAAAATGCCTTTTGTTTTACAAAAAAGTTGCTTATATACATTTTAATATATACTTTAAAATTTATGCTAAACAGTTATGCATTTTTTATTAATATTTATACTTGGATGAAAAGAGCCTATCTTTGAAAACCCATGGATTAAGGATTTTTCTTTATTATAATTCCTTGTTTGAATTTTTGATGAATAAATAAATATTGTAATTTATTCAATTTTTATGGGTTTATGTTCTATCTAATATATTAACTTTTTATTATCATGATAGATTCTAATATATATATATTCTCCTTCTTGGATTACCACCTTGTCGCAGTGAAGGAGCTAGAGCATTTCAATGATCCCTAAAGCTATGCTGGTGGGAGCGAAAGCTCCTGGCAGGGCTACCCTTGCCAGAAAGGTCCTCCAGGTTGGGGGTTGAGCCTAACGACCCTTTCTCATAAAACAAGAATGTTACGGAAATAGCAACAAAGAGAACTCTAACTTCAGTGTGTGTGTGTGTGTGTGGAGGGGGGCCTTCTGAGTCAAGTGAAACTCGTATGAATGGTGGTGGCCAAAGCCGAGAGGATGTTAACAGCACGATGAGGGAGGACCTTAACACCATTAAAACCAAAATCAGGATATTGGAAAAGAAGAGAGGAAGGCTGAGAGCAACTTGAAGAATGGTGGAAAGGGGGAGGAAAGCTACGCAGCATTCTTGGGGTTCACTGGCTAGGCTGGCTCAGGATAGCCGGAGATGGAGGGGATTTGTTGCTGCTCAACACACCACTGGGTGTAATGGTTGATTATGATGACGACATATTATGATGATGACATTATCTCAAAGTGCAAATATCAGTTACTTACTCGATTCATGAATTGGGGAGAGCGAATCAGCAAAACGATTGCTTCTCTTCGAAGAAGTATAATCTGTAGATGTATAATCCGAAGAAGGACTGCTGTTGCTGCGGGTAAGACGGCTTTTTGTTGTCGGCTTGGAATCTTTACGAGTCTTCATACATTTAAGTTCATGTTCTTTCTAAAAAAAAAAAAAAAAAAAAAAAAAAAAAAAAAAAAAAGGTTTAAATAGAAAAAGCATATAAAACAAAAAGAAAAAACGGCAAACAAATACACATTTTATAATACAAATATTGGATTTCTATATAAATGTACAATTATGTACTAAAAAAATTAATTCTACGAAAAAAAGTTTTAGATCATATTTATCTGTTTATAACGATTAAAATCAAGGTATATAATAACATTATGTTTAGAATCATCATTCAAATTTTGATCAAAATCTATAACGATTTTGATTGCAGAAAATGTTGAAAAGTTAAAGATCAAGAGGTTAAAAAATTGAAATTCAAGTAATATTGCTTAATTAGGATCTAATGTTTATGAATCAAATTCAATGTAAATCTGAAATATGTGACCAATCGAATTGCATGGCTCCGGTGCCACGCTGATGTGGTAAAAATAACTCAAACAGTCTAGACTGTCAAAGGGGTTGCGATGACGCTGTTCTAAATATAACTCTCGTTGCAAAGTTCAGACTCGCATGGTGACGTCATCGGAGTGGGATTGGGTCCTCACACTACACTTCAAGTCTCACGACTAGTATGAATTACAACGTTCCATCGAGGAACACCACTGCTTGTTTACATTCAAAGCAACGCTGGCAGGTACAAACTCCAAAATTTCGTTTGACTACCGAGACAAGAAAATCTCCAACTTTTGGTACAAACATCAAAACGTTCGACGTTGTTTATATATATATATATATATATATATATATATATATATATATATATATATATGAGAGAAAGAGAGATGTAATATAAAAGTAAATTTATATAGTTCAGATCAGTTTGACTAGGGATCAATTTTTAAAACTAAAGATGAAGCTAATAATTACTATTTAGAATTTTATTTGTTTAAATTTCAATAGAGCTATCAATAAATAAATACAGTATTAAAATCAAGGTTATATTATTTGATTTAACGAGGATTTCAGGACAAAACTTCTGCACATATTTCTGAAAAAGTCGAAGAAATCATAGATAATCCAGGCTGTTGTAACACAAAAATACAAATAATCGATTCCGTGAAAGCCAAGTTAGGATTTGGATCCCTTTTCTTAAACACCCCAAAACTTTTTTCATGGCAAATTCAACCTTCTCTAGTCCACAAATTGCTGATCTTTGGCAGTGGAATCTTGAACGGCGAGCTATCTTGTGCAACTTTGTATACGTATAGAATTTTTGCTGTGCTGCACACCATGGAAGTCGGCTCAACTCGATTTGAGTAAATGCCATCACAGGTACATGACGTCATACATAATTTAACCTTTGCTATGATCTTATCTTAGCCAGCCATAGATTCAAATATACAAGTTGCCCTTTATCAGGCAAAAAATAAATACCTATTTCAAGAAACAAAAGGGAAAAAGAAAAAAGTTTACACTGTCAAGAAACCTTATACAACATTACGCTATTATGTAATATCAATGATTACAGCGTTTAATACAATGTTTGAGAAAATATGATGATTACGTTAATATTAGCTATTGTTTATTATGCAACAG
>NC_136487.1:113341424-113428924 GCF_053919585.1 Euprymna scolopes | reverse complement strand
TTTAAAAGAATCAGAATTGGAATCTATTTGTATCAGAACCTGAAAAAATATTTTGGAATCGTCCCATCACTAGTATTCACACAATCTCCCCAAACAAGTACAATTTTATTTTATTTCCCTGGGATGGGGGTGCACTATTCAATGATCTGTCAATAGAACTACTTAAGTATCGGATAATTTTCTAGACTTAATTTCCGTTGTGGCTTGTGCAATTATTTTTAGCCTACCACTTATTACGATAGTTTATCCGATTTGTGTTTTCAATTAAAAAAGATTTTCCACAAGAGGAAAAAAAAAAATCAATAAATATTAGAAATCGCCAGATTGTACCAAATGGCTAACTTTTAGCTAGGAGCAAAATATAGTATATCACACTTCATCTTACTTTTCCTCGGTCAGTATAGAAGAAATTCTTCTAGACTGAGACAATTTTAATTTTTGACCCAATCTAGAGCGCCCCTTTTTAGTGAGTTGCCCCCCACCCTATATTAGAAATCGACTGTCTAATTCACCCCTTCAGGGGAGGGAGATAAAGACCAACTCCTTGGTCTTTAGGCTAGAAACAAAGTAATATTTTATTTTACTATCAAACTTATCACCTATCAAGGTCAAGAGTCACTCAAGAATAAGTATTAATGAGGCAGAAATGAACACAAGAGCTCTTTTCTCCCGACATTAAACACAAAATCGACTGTGCCTTTTAACTCGGCCCTTGTGAGAAGGAAAATATACAGGAATCAAATCCTAGGCTAGAAGCAAAGTAATATTTTATTTTACTATTTTGCTCATCATTTATTAAGGCTAAGAAACACTCAAGAATAAGGATTATTGAGGCAGGAACAAATACAAGCTAAAAGATGAGGAACACTATTGGAGTACTAACATTGTTAAATGGTATGAACTAGATTCGATTACTTATAGTGTGGTCTATGAGAGGAATTTGTTTTGGATTTAAAGACGTCAATGTGGTAATTAGCAAAGAAGAACAGGGGAGAAGTCTTTGCAATACTACATTTAATCTTTTCTGTCCTTGGTCAGCGAGGAAGGAATCCTAAATGGAGACAATTTTTTTTATTTTTGTCCTAATCCAGAGGAACCCTTTTTGGAGAGCTGATTTTTTTCTTCTCACATTAAAAACAGACTGTGTCCTACTCGGTCCTTGCGTGGAGGAAAGTAAATAGGGACTATGGAGTGTTAAAGGTTTCATCTACAACTTTTGGTGTTCTTTTAGAAAATTTATCAAAATTATTTTGTTGAATGCCGAAGCTCAATTTAAAAAGTCAGACACAAATTCTCACGTTCACTCTTATTGTCAAATTAGAATCTTCCGCCAACTCAAACTTTGCATTGGCATCTTTTGGCAAGTTACATAAGTAGCCAGAAGATGCCAAAACAAAGACTGCCAGATGATTAATTCAAAACGTGGCATCTCCACGTTAAGAATGGCTTTATATTTAGAACACCATTCTTAACATGGAGGAATAGGAGATTTCACATTGACAAACTTGAAGGTCACTTTCAGTTTAAAAATTTTCCTTGATTTAATGAATTTAATGCTTTGTTTTTTTAAATTTATTTACTTTTTTTTTTTTTTATTACATTTTCACCCCAAACAAGGCACATTGCCACTTTGGTGTAGGGGGCTACTATCAGGGACATAAGCATCAGAGGTACTGTGAAGGAAGTTGGGCAGCAAGATGTCGGTTCAGGTTTCACTTGAACTTCTGCATGTCAGTACAGTCGGGGAAGCAAGGACCTGGAAGGGAATTCCAAAAGTCCAGTGGTTCTGGGGAAGAAACTATTGGAGTAGAAGGCTCTCTTGCATCTAGGGATCTCTACTGTGAAGGGGTGGGATTTAGCTGCTTGTCGGGTTTGTCGGGGGTATTTACGTCAAGGGGGCACAAGTGCTTGCAGTTCGTCAGAGCATTCACCGTTAAAGTACTTGTAGAACAGGCAGAGGGATGCAACATTTTGGCGATGTGACAGAGGCTGAAGTTTAGCTGACAGTTCAGGACCTATCAGATTGGCGACTCTTTTGAACCTTGTCTAGGAGCGAGAGACTAGTGGCAGACGCACCAACCCAAATATGACAACAATACTCCATACATGGGCGAATGGTGGCCTTATAGAGGTATAGGATACTTTCAGGCGTTAATAGCTTTCTAGTACGGTAGAGAGAACCCACCTTCTTCGCAGCGGTCCTGGCAATGTTCTCAATGTAATTGTTCCAACTCATGTTTCCTGTGAACGTTAGGCCGAGGAGTTTAAAAGATGTACTTTCAGATAAAGAGTCATTGGCCATTGTTATTGGTGGTAGAGAAGGTTTCTTGTAATTATTGAAGAAAACAAGTTTAGTCTTGGCAGCATTGAAGGTGACCATCCATTTTTGTCCCCATTCCACTACAGATTGGAGGTCATCCTCTAGTGTTTCTGCCATTTTTTTTAGATATGTGTTCATTTGTTTTCCTGTCATGTCTGTTATAGAGCGTGGTGTCGTCAGCATACATACCCATCTCAGACAATTTTGTCAGGGAGGTCATTTATGAATATTAGGAATAACAGAGGTCCAAGGATAGACCTCTGAGGCACTCCCGCATTTATATAATATTGTTTAGATGTACAACCGTCGAGGACAACCTGGATTTTTCTCTTATCTAAGAAGGATCTAATTATGTTATGTATTCTTCCAGTGATGCCGTATGATCTGATTTTCTTGAGAAGACCCTCATGCCATACCCTGTCAAAAGCCTTAGATATATCTAGAGCTACCACTCTACCCTCCCCTGCTTTGTCCAGTGAATGGTATATACATTCTGATATTACAGTTAGGATGTCTGCTGTGGAACGGGCTTGCCTAAATCCATATTGTTCGTCAGTCATAAGTTTAGCATCTGTAAAGTGATGGACTGCAAAGGAAAGTCAGGGAGGGGGTGGTTAGCAGAGTCTAGTGTGGAGTTGGAGGCAAACCATCTGGCAAGCATGTTAGCCTTCTCAGTTGCTGAGCAAACAACCTCATGATTGTTGAATAGTGAGGGAATTGTTGAATGCCCATTATTTACTACACTGTTGTAGATTTTCCAGAAGTCTTAGGTTCCTAATTTCTGTGCTTCGACGCATTTTTGGGTGATTTCAGTAAATTCTCTCTTAGCTGTCGCTATTTCTTTCTTACGGTTATTTCTGGCTTCTATGTATTCTGACTGTTTGAACTGGACTTGTGTCGGTTAAATTTGCGGTACGCATGCTGCCTTTGCGCTATGGCAGCTGCAGTAGTTGAAGTGAACCATTGGGGAGAATGGGGTTTGCTATAGAATTTGCGTGTGGGAACATGTGCTTCAATTGCCGCTTTGAACCATTCAGTGGTCTCATTTGCGCAATGTTCAGCAGGAAGTGAAAAGATATTTTGCCATGGAGCATCCCTGATGAGGTTCCTGATGGTTTCCTAGTCAGCCTTTTTATAATATGTTGTTGTTTTGAGCAGTGGCTCTTCAGTTTTGAATCTAGAGTTTACAGCGATTTCAACCATTACCACTGCATGATCAGCGTTCCCAAGAGGGCTGTGGACATTCGTTACACAATCATCGGGAACTGTAGTCAGAAACAGATCTAGAAGTGATGTATGTTGTTCTTGCTGGTCTGGGAAATGGGTGGGAAACGTAACCATCTGTGATAGGGAATGAGATATAGAGAAGTTATGTGTTGTGGTACCAGCTGCGTCTCTGTAAGTAGAAAATCCAAGCCAGTTGCTGTGGCGGACATCGAAGTCACTAAATACATGCACTTGTGCGCTAGTGTCGAGGGAAAGTGCTGTATCTATGCTGTCAGAGACTTTGTTTATTAAGATACAGTCCTGGGTCGAGGGAGAGCGGTAGAGAAAATAAAAGTAGCTAATGTTATGTTGCATGTTAAGCACATAGAGGCTTGATCGTTCGATTCTAGTTTAGTTTCTCTAATCAAGGGGAGGGTGTTTCGAATGTAGACTCCAAGCCCATGCATATGTCTGTCAGAGTCCTTACGGCAAAGTGGGAGGTATCCAGGCATGTTAAAGTAGTTAGAGGGGATGGAGGAGTGTAGGTTAGTCTCACTTAGTGCTAAGACATCCGGGGTATTTGTTAGGAAAAATGCTTCAACATCATTTAAATTAGTTCTAAGCCCACGGATGTTCGTAAATGCGAGCCTCAAGGAAGAAGACAGGTTGTTTTTGTTTGAGTTTTGGCCTGGTTTTAGCGTAATTTTTTTAATGTAAACTAGCGATAAAATGTTAGGCAAAATATTTTAATGTAAACTAGCGATAAAAAGGTTAGGCAAAATTCCAGAATGTTCCATAAACCAGGAATTATTTTCTCCTATATAGGAAGCTAGGACTTTAAGTAGTATACTTAATATCTATCATTATAAGCTCGCTTGTATTGAAATGTTGTTTCCCTGCAAGCTATATAAAATCGCTGAACATTGTTTTACTTTCAATTATATTTGTAACTTAAACGTAGTGAGCATAGCTACGTCGCTAGGACTTTTACTGAGCCGTATCAAACTGACTGTATTTTACTATGAATCCCGACGCACCATACACTAATAGTTTTTCTCTCATTACGGTACAAACCCTTTGCTGGATTCTATGTATATCCAATATATATACTTTACCTCCAAGACGATTGCCTATGTCTGATTTGCATGTTAGATAAAAAAAAAAATAATTTTTTTTTTTCTTCTTCTAACTTGACACTCAAAATTCTAGTAATTAATTCTACTGTATTCTGTAAGTTTAACCCTCTCCTAAAAACTAAGAATCTGCCCTACTCCCCAAGCTGCCACTAACACGCATACATTACACACGACTTGGATGGGGGTCCTCAGCTTTCAGCCCTTAACCATCACATGCTGACCGATTGGAAGTCATGATCACTAAACATCCATTCATTTCTACCTCTAAGGCATGCACTAGTTTGTTCTTAACCAGGTAGATACTAACTACAGTCTGTACTTAGATTTACAGCTATCTATGTAACATAGCAATAGCTGTCTCTTCCTTAGCCTTACAATGTTAAATGCAAAAACTGAACCGATACTCTGTAACGCAAAATACAATTTGCTGATTTATAAACGAAAGCTGAAGATATCCTTATTAAAAATGGAAACTTAATACCCATAACACTGATACATTCGCATCTACTGGAAATCTCCCCAGATATCTATTTACTGTATTATACATAATGTAGACGCCATAGCGTATAATTTACTTCCACCTGTACTGTTTTGTACTTATCAAAAATGACGTACTTGTATCTATTGAATATACATAACCCTTCTGCCATCTAAAATATCCAGAGTTTGTACAACAATTTTTAGTTAATTTGTAATATCAAGCTATTCTGTAACGCATTCCTAAGCCAACATAAAAATAAAAGGAAGAAAATTTTATTTTACTTTTATTTTTTTTAAAATTTATTTTCTCAATTATAAATTCAAAGGAAAAAAGCATTAAGCCATATTAACTACTTCCAACAGACCTGTTTGCAAATATAGCTGCTTTCACTGCATGAACTCTTACTCACCCCTCCTCTAGTAACAAACAATGAAATAGCAATGTCCCGTAATGACTTTGAGGAATATAATCTCTTAGTAGATATATAACCTTTATAAACTAACCCAGTAACAACACAAACCACCCTTGTGGGGTCGCAGAAATACCTGGATTAGGACCCAAGTGCGGGGCAAACTCTCTCGGTACTTCCCAGGTCATCCGTCTAGGAGAAAGAAAACTCTGAAGCTAAACCTAAGGGGAGGAAGGCCTCTCCAGTCTTGGATGACAACCTTCCTAGAGCTGGTGACGCAAACAAATTACCGGTCTGCAAACCTAAACTGCTTAAGGAGTAGATAGGCACTGTCTATCGCCCGGCTTCCATAATCTTTTGTCTATTAGCCAGGCATAGAGGTCGAACCACTGGGAGTCAACAGAAGCACTCGGTGGTCGATCTTGTTTCCTGACCAAGGCAATGAACACCGTTTTTCCCCACTCCCGACACATCCCAACCCTTAAACTGGGCACTTGAGAGTGTTTGAATACCGTAATGCTAGTGCAAGCAGATTGGGTTGACCATCATCTGATGGGTTGAGGGTACCGGAGAGACAGTTCCTGGCTGCTGTTCCCGATTGGTAGTACAGGAACCCTAACTCTTTGGTAATGCTTAGAGCGGCTGCTCCATCAACAGTTGTATAATATTGGGATGTTTTGTAGTGCCATGTCGTGCATGGCTGGTTACCTTTAATGCATCCAAAACCAAACTCCTATCCTTACATCATCAACGCTCTGATCCCCATCTGGCATCAATTGGTATGAATGGCTCTCATCTGGGTGAGAGCCCATGTTTTGACAAGCTTCTGGGTTTGACCTTTACTCCTGATCTGAAATGGAACATCAGGTCTGTTGCCAAGGTCGCTGGAAAGATGGTGGGATCCTTCTACCGCTCCAGAAGATATCTCACTACTGATGCAATTCTCTATCTATATAAAAGCCAAGTACGTCCAAGGATGGAATACTGTTGCCATATCTAGGCAGGAGCTGCTAAAAACAGCCTATCCTGCCTTGACAGAGTACAAAATAGACTTTGTGGCTTAGTGGGGGATGCCCTTTTCTCTACCCTGCAACCTCTCTCCCACAGAAGAGATGTTGCGAGCCTATTCTTGTTTTATCGTTATTTCCATGGCAGATGCTCGTCTGAACTCCAATCTCTGGCCCCCCCTCGCCAATCTTTCACGAAAAACACCCGTCTAGCTGAATCCACTGTGAAAAATTTCCCCCACTCTTTAGCTGTGCCTAAATCAAAACGTGGATTCCATGAACAAAGCTTCTTTCTTAGAACTGCACGCCTGTGGAACTGTTCCATCTGCCTGCTTCCCACCTGACTACAACTTGGATGTCTTCAAGTCCAACGTTAACAAATTCCTAATGAACCGCCCCTTAAGTAAACACTTCATCAAATCTCCACACTAACGTAATGTACTTGCAATAACCCTTATCCCTGAGTGGCTTCCGGGCCTTGATAAGTGGTGATCACTGTAAAAAAAAAAAAAGAAAAAAAAAGGGACTCTGCACTCATCCCTGGTGGGCTATCCTGAGGCTACCACCCTAGTAGATGGAGGGACAGCTGATGATCTGCCTGTGTTGTATGTCTTGTATTCTGCATAACCACTTGCTCAGCACCCCTTATCTAAACTGAAACTCTTAAAAATAAAAATGACAGTACATTCATGCTTTCATTGAAACTTATCTGACAGCTGATTGGCTAATCCTTCTGACACTTTCTAACTGCTTACATAACCTGCCTGAAAATGATGATGCAATATTGTCAGAAATGGGATTGCAAACCGAATATTCAATATTCCAATTTTTACATTTTGTAGTAAAAGTCTATTTTGAGGGCAAATATTATCTGAGTAGAAATCTTTCTGGCATCTAGGGATTTCTACAATGTAGGAGTGGGATTTTGCTGCTTGTTGGGTTAGTCGGGGATATTCACATTGAGAGGGTACAAGGGCTTTAAGTTTGTTAAAACAGACACAGATGCCATATTTGCACGATGGGACAGAGGTTGGGGTTTGGTCGCTAGTGCAGGACCCATTAGGTTGCCAACTGTTGAAAAAATTACTTCTAACGTAAAAATTGTCATTGTTAGCTTAATATTCTTCAAATAAATAAAACGAATATGTCTTCTATATTTATTTCAAATTGTAGTAATTTAATTCTTTTTAAAATAAAAATTTTGTCTTTACTGTAAAAAAATAATTGTCAACGAAATATCCTTCAAATCAATAAAATGAATGTCAATTCGGCATGACAATTTGATTTGCGAACAATTCATTTTATAATGAATAAAGTTGAAATTTTTTTATTTAGTGACATTACTAATCACCAGCTTTGAGGATTGGCAGATGAGTTTTCCATGCGGAGAATCAAACCTAAATTTAAAAAAAAAAAATCATGACCCGAGTGTTACCAGCTAGAACAGAAACAAATCTGTTGCGTTCCAGCTAGAGACGTTACTGCATGAACCATTGCCAATCAGATAAGAAATAGGTAAAAATAAACTAACATTAATATGCAGATGTATATTCATTTGTGCATGCGTAAAAGAGCAGTTTAAGTTGACTTACGCTTGCTAAAAGCCATATAAAAAAAAAAATTAAAAAAAAAAAAACGGTCCACAACCACATTGCACTGCTCTGCAACTTCGGTCTCGGAAATACAGTTTGAAGGTAAAAAAAAAAAAAAAGAAAAAAAAAATGGAGACAGACATAGTGAGTTTTATAAATGTGATTTCACAAGTGGCATTTTTTTTTTTCACCCTGAGGCTGCATACTTTTTTCATAGTTGCCAGCTTTGAAACAGTTTCTAACTATAACTCTTCAGAAATGTACATTACTTTCACACAAGAAGCCAAACTTAATCCAACTACATTTTGAGGGTTAATATAAAAGTTATGACAGAAGAAAAAATAAATCGTAAGCTAAACGCTTTGGTTTGGATTCTTCGTGGTGGTGCAGGAGTCATCTTTTTTTTTTTTTTTAAACTTTTTAAATCATTGCTATATATTGGGTCCAATATAATATACGAAATCTGCATTAATCAAAATATATTTAAATGTATTTTATGACCTGGCAATATATATATATATATATATATATATATATACACACACACACACACACACTGCATGTCAAATTATAAACGAGATAACATTTTTCTACCAGTTTCAGAAACTTACTGGTAGTTTCGTATCAAAAGCTTCAGAAACGTTGACAATGTTGAGCTACACGTACTGTGAATACAGAACAGCTAGCAAAAAGGTAAAACTACCCTCGAAATATAAAAAATGATAGGAAGAGAAGAACTTTATCAAGGACCCCACAAAAGGTACGTAAGAGAGCTGATAAAGGTAAATCTACAGTTGTTTCATGCTGTTCTCTACCCCAAATTAAATGTGAGGTTAAGAACCTTGGGCAGACAAGTTGAGAAGTCTTTGACCAAGCCGGATTGAAGAAGGTCTCAAAAAGTACTCGATGTCGCCTTCTGAAAGGCTCAATTATGAAATATGATAATTTTGTAGCTTACTCTTTAAGTCAACTCTTTGGCTTAAAAGTTATTGGTATATGAAAATGTACTGGATTACACGAACTCAGTATATAACTAACATATAAAAAAAAAAAAAAAAATTAACCTAGATTTAAAACGGGTCAAGACACTAAATAGTAAACACAAAGGAACGGGTCAACCAGAGATCAAATGGGCCTTTGTCCTGTAATTGCCTGCTCATTGGCTGATTAGGAAAGGTGCGGTGGATACTAGAAAGCTGATTGGCTAACAAAAAACTCAAGAGAAGGTGCGTATATAAAAACGCGAGACAACCACAAAATTCTCGCATAAGCCTGAAGAATCCTAGAGTGGATGAAACGCAGAATATTCAGTGTAGATTAATCGCCATATATATTTTATAACTTACTAACTAGCTCTACCTATGTATTGAACACTGTTGAAGTAAATACTTCAAGTTGATGCATAAATTTATACTTTCATATATTAATTTATGTGAGTAAATGAAGTAGTTATATATATATATATATATATATATATATATATATATATCGTATTTCTTGTTCCAAGTAGAATTGACGCTTAAGTCTCACATCATCAAAAGGTAAGATACTTTTTCATAAAGAGCAGAAAAGATATGCTGGGATAAAAAGTTATTCAAACCAGTTGCTTGTGTCCCTGCATTGCCAGGAAAAGGAGATTAACTTCAGAGATACTTTGAAACTCAAGAATATGAACTTGTTTAAAATAACTAAATAAGAATGCTATTTCAGCAGGTTTTGTAGAGTGCAGAATCACTGCTTACGCATTCATATTTACAGAATAATGGATGAAAGCGATTGTATTTGTGTGTGTGTGTGTGTATATATATATATGAGAGAGAGGATGGAATAATAAAATAGATGATAGGATTCCATTTCTGTTTGATGCTGCAGACCATCTACTAGTTGATCATTTGTGTACAAATCCAAAGAGCGCTAGGAGTCTTTTATTATGTCTGAAAGTAACAGTGTTCAACAAACGAAATCAGAGATGCGCCACTGTACAAATCATGCTCTCTACCGATCCTAGTTATGACAACAGGACCATTGCCAGCACCCTCAAAATGCAAATCCAAACAGTTCAATGCTTGAGGGCACAGCTCAATGAAGTTTCCAGCCATGGTTATGATCTTTGGAATGGTTTCAAGTGAGGGCCACATCATGCCACCTCACATCTTTGAAATCGACTTGAAAGTCAACACCAAAGTGTACCTGGATGTGCTGAAGAGTGTGGTGATCCCCTGGTGCAATCAGGTGACCACTGGCAGACCCTGGGTGTGGCAGCAGGACTTGGCGACGGCCTACAAGTCCAAAGAGACCCAGGTTTGGTTTCAGGAGTGCTATGACTTTGTACCCTTCTCTAAATGCCCCCTCTCCTTCCCCCACTTGGACCTGCTAGACTACTTTGTTTTGTCATGCATCGAGAACGGCACCAACATGACCTCTCACAACAGCAAAGCCAGTCTAATCGACACCATCTGCCGAGTATTCATTGAGCTCCCACCAGCGCTTGTGGAAAAGGCATTCTCCAAATTCCGGAGCCATATTGAGGCGGTGATTGAGGCTGACGGCGGCTATATCGAATAGATGTCAGCTCTACTACATAATGAAGTTACCTGAATTGATTTCTTCGATAAAAGTTTTAAAATAAAGCTGTAGCGTTAGGGCGATAAATTTATTGTTCTGTACGAGCCTTTTTCAAGTCTCACACAAAACACACATTCATATTTCAAGCTGTCATATATATACGCGCACACAAACATACGCGCCCACGTCCACACATGTACACATATTCACGTTCGCGTACATACACTCACATTCACATATATATACACACACGCTTACGTATACACATGTACTCACACACGCGAACACGAACACACACATGGACGACGTCACTTCCGCTTTCTAAGGAAAAACACATGCGCAAAAGACACTCCAGAAGCGAGTATAAAACATGGAGACAAGCTGTTTCTAATCCTCTCTTTAGCACCAACTCTCAACGAGAGAGGTTGGGCTAACAAGCCGCCGCCGTTTCGGCGCGCGCGCACGCGCACCTCACGCCCACTTCCTACTATGTATGGGGCATGAGCTAATGACTGTATGTATACATTCTCCCTCTTTCTCTCTCCATCTACTACTGGCCACTAAGAACACCTTCGCGTAGCTAACTACTAACTGATGACAACTCTAATATCCACTCTTTGTCTACACGCTGGACTACCATTCTCAATTTTCCTACAACATTTATTTCTCTTCCCACACGCGAACAAACAATAGTGACCCAAACTTGAGATGAAAACACATTTCCTTTTCTTGCTACAACACCAGTCCTGCAACGGACATTGGTTACATACGCGCGGACATGTTATAACTAAAATGTTCATTTCTTTCAACAGCAAATAAACGACGTTTATCTTATCCATTACTTGAGTCTTTGTTTCCTTCAATTCCCATTCGTTTCATTATTCTTTTGTAACGGGATTGGGGTATTTATACATCCTAGTCCCCTACAGTTCCACCTTGTATATATTAGATATATATAAAAGTATGTCTGCAGTTAACAGATTGTGCTGACATATCAGAATTCATGTGGGAAATTTTAAAATATAATCCAAGTAATTGTTAATTTGCGGAAACACGTTGCAGTTAGGAAATGTGATCATATTGGAATTATATTTTGACAAAGAATTTAGAGAGGGAGGGCAAAAAAAAGAAAGATTACTTTATATATAAGAAAAAGAAAATTGTCACTCAGAAAATGTCAACCTATACTGAGTGCAGTTAATCAACTTTCACAAAGCGGAGGTTGGTAAACAGTTGCGCATGAGGAGAGGGGGGGGGTCTCGTCCTGTTTTTAGATATACTGAACCTGTGGGTGCGGCTCCCCCACCCATTAACATCAAAACAACCTTGTGTTACATACTGTTCCTGCTGTGAGAGTAGAGATAAATAGAGCACTGCCAATTACAACAGGCTACATCTTCCCATGCTCTTGCTATGTAAAGAGTCTAAGACCCATGTTTCAAAGTGGGTTCAATCTGACAGGAGGTGAGGAGAGGGAGGATAAATTCTGCCTTCATTTCGCTCAAACGTTTGCCAGGTGGTGCCAATTTTCACTACCCCTGTGTGAAAAAGCAACCTGCATTCTGTGTAGAAGCTTCCCTTGAGAGAAACGGTGATGGGGGTGTAGACGGTAAAGTATGACACAGCGTTAAGAGTTCTATACGCAAATTCTAATGCGCATTAAATTATTATAAGGTTCAATTGGTAAATATTGAAGATAAAATTCAACTAGTGCATAAAAAGCTTTAGTAAGAAAATGGCTTCATAATCTAAAAGCCATGGAGTTCAATCCCTGTGCAATGCAGTAAATTTTAACTTTACTTAAATTACACCCCAAAATAGATTTTATTATACAATACCAGAGAAATTTTCTGGAGCAGTAGCATACAAATAATAAACAAGTAAACCAGTAGCATGATCCAAATATTTGCCCAGCAACGTCAATAGATTGGATAGAAGTTTACCATTTTAGTAAAAAAAAGTTGCTAACCATTTGCTAAGAAAGCCTTTTATTCTAATAGCTTCTTCCCCAAAACGGCAGGACTTTGGAATTCTCTTCCGGTTTCCTGCTTCCTCAACTGTACTGACATGCAGAAGTAATGTGAACAGACATCTTGCTGCTAAACTCCCTACATAGTACACCTGGAACTTAGATCCCTGATAGTAGCCTTCTACATCAAAGTGGCAATATGCCTTGTTTAGGGGGGAAAATGTAATTAAAAAAAAAAATAAATAAAAAAAACGAAAATTTTAAATCCTACAATAAAAATTGTGATAACATAAAAGAAGGTTCTGGATTGTTTTTAGCTGCAGATTGATAATTTGCAAGAGTCATTTTCACTTACTTTCACAACGTTTCAATCAGTGCAACCTCCAACGATCTCCAGCTCTGTCTTTTTGAACTCCGGAATTCATACAGAATTTAAAATCTAACTATTTAATCCCTTTAATCAATAAGGATAGATTATTCTTGTGTCTTTCATGGCCGGGTAAAGTGTTAATCATGTTATTCTTGGTTATTGCCTCCAAAGAATAGTCATTCAGAACTGATCAACACCCTTATCCGTTGTACAACTTGGAGGATTAGGGTTCAACTTTTACTGCAGACAACAATCAGTAAGAATAATATAATTAAGGTTGGCAAAACGAAATCAATGCAGCCACATGCATCGAATAAAGAGTCCAGCTCAAAATTTTGTACAGATTTTGAGTTTAACAAGGATTCTCAAGTTAAAAGATAAAAAAAAGGTGTACCAATGTGATGACATCTGGAAATGAAACTTGGTCAGTTAGGATTGAGGACTTGCGTTGCATTTGAGAGAAATAATATAAGAATGATACAATGGTAAAGCAAGTCTTAAAGACTTTCTTTACTTCCGATAATCTCAGAGGACAGTATAGAGAAATGTGTGTAGAAGTGTAGAATTTGATGGCATGGTCACATTAAAAGAATGGATTAGAGTTCTTGAATTATTAGGTTGGTGCAAAAATAATGTCATTTTTTGACGTCAACTTTAATTCAAAATATAACTTTTTTGCACCAACCTAATATTAAATTGGGGTATCATATACAGTTTACAGGAGAAAAACAAGGGAAACATGAAAGTGATAAAAATGGACCTGGTCATAGAGAGGTTAGTTTAGAAGTTAATTTCTTGAAGCAATCTGATGCATGCCAACATATAAAACAGACATTAAACCTAATAGAATGATGATGATTAATAAGGTCAAAGGTTATACAAGCTGAAATTTGAAAAGAACAACTAATATGAGTATAGTAGTCCGAATAATGCAATTACAACATAAGAAAACGTCTACTTACCATATCAAATAGGTTGTAATGCATGCCACAAAATGCACATGGGTAGAGTTCAGTTCTGGGTTGGGTAGCTAGAGAAAAAGATTTCAAAAGATTAATCGGTCAGTATTTGAAGTTATCTTTATACGAGGTGAAAGAGAAAGGTTGTCTAGGTTTTAAAGGTTAATACAAAACGAACGCATGAAAAATTTATATACCTGAACTATATCAAATGTCATTTAGTTTCTATTTTACGGCCTGGAATGGAAAGCATTGTGTACTTTTTTTGTGCTCGATTTTCTTAGAGAGTTCATTGTAACAACAGCGTTCCTTCTGAGAGCACTTAGTCCTTTGTCATAATTTGAACTTTAAACATTACAGACTTTCAACAATAAAAGTTCTGGCCATCCTAGGACCACTACAGGGATAGAAAATAAAGCCATGAACCAGGAAATCAATGCAATTTCATGGAACAGGTTTCAAAGGTCAATGATGAATTTTCAACAAACTTCAAAACTGTATTGACACTGGTAATTGTCATTTAAGGGATACAATTTTTTAAAACACTTGAACCACAAAGACATATCTTTAATTATCCCAAAATAAAACGATAGCTTTTTAATATATTGATCATGTATATTTGATTGACATCCTAAAAGGAAACTAATTTGCGTAGTTCTTTGCAAAAAGACATCTCATTAATTCACTATTCATTCATATTGTTTTCTAATTCCATGACCGTTTTCATTTTATTGTAACAGACTTTATTTATGCATATATTTTATACCTTGGATAGAAACAGACTTTATTTATGCATATATTTTATACCTTGGATGTAAACAGACTTTTCCGGTCTTAGTTTCCATTTTCTAGTCTGTCTAGTGTACTTATTATAAATACAAGTTTTTACAATTCTTTTTATGATCATGTATTCGTTTTAATTTTAAAAGAGAGAAAGATCGAGATCACAGAGGTAATACAAAAAGAAAAAACATTTGAACAACTCAGATTTTTGTATAGAAGCAAGGATGATTTTTTTTAGCTAAGTGCTATATGGGTGCTTTTCATTTTTTTGATGATTGAGCCATCAACTTCCAGAAGAGTGTAATTTACAACTGAATTTAACAAATACTTTATCCGTTACACCACAGGTCCAATCCTCAGTATGGGTGACACTCAGAAATAGAATTGCGAATTACTTAGGAGTTCTATCCAGTCATGGTTGACGAAATGAGAGCATCCCCCGTGGATTAAAATAAAGGGTTCTGTTTAAAATTCCATGCAGATTCCCAAGTTTGACAAAGATTTTTGAGTTCAACAAGATACACCTGAAAAAGGTCAAAGGTTACATCAACCAAAATCGTGTGAAAATAACACTCAAGAACAGTAGTCCGAAGAATCCAAATATGAATAATGCAATTTCTGTTTTAATGGATGACATCATAAAACATCTGTGTATGGCGACAAAAAAGATCCACAAAATTTTAGTATTTAGAGGAGTGAATGCAGGATTAATATACAAAATCGACTAAAACCTTATTTTTCTTTCTCATTAAATCTTTATTGGATTTCATATATTAGATCCATTGCTCTTTCTGCTTCTCATAAAGTAGGTTCTCTCTATCGTTCGGAACACTTTCTCACACCTGAGGTTATTCTCTATCAAATCTACTATCGGACCATGTATGGCTTATTGTCATATTTGGACTAGTGAATCTTTTTTTAAGGTTCTTGATAAGGCACAGAAACGTATCTAATTGATTGGACTCATCCTTTCATATTCACTGCAACCTCTCTCACAGACATGATGTTGCTAGTCTCAGTCTTTTGTATAAATACTATTGTGGCAGGTGTTCTTCAAAATTGTCTGATCTATTACCTGCTTCCTTTGCTTCAGCTCGTTTGACTAGTGGTCTCCAATTCGTTGTTTTGACACCTCATTGTAATACACCTTATTCTAGTTCCTTCTTTCCAAGAACTGCAGACTTTTGGAACTCTTTTCCTGCTGATTGTTTTCCTCACACTTTTAACACCCCCTCCCAGATGAATGTAACGTTGTCTGCGGACCAACACACGTTGTGTGCAGTTTCAGTCACAAATGAGACCAAGACAAAGAACTGACTTGCCTCTTGGTTCTGTACAAAGACATTTATTACAGCTATTACGTCACTCACATGATCTAGAACATTCTCCGCATCTGACGAGATTTTTGTCTTTTTTTGCTGGGGAGGGGAGAGGAGGAGACCAACAATTATGCAAATACTTTACAGAGCATGAAATCATTCTAACAAAACTTTCTAAACTGAATTATCAAGAGAGGAAGAGAGCTTTATAAAAAAAAAAGTCTTCAATTTAAATTTCGAGTTGGTTGATTGATTAGACACTTCAAGAAGATTAGTGTCATGTACGTGAATGATGTAAAAAGACAGTGAAAAAGTTTGGGATCAGTTTAGATAAATACTACAACAATACACTAACAAACAAAAAAAAAATTATGGTGATTGTGCAGTATAATTAAAAACAAAAAAATAGGTAAATAATTGTTACGAAATGCAATAAATTTACTTTTCTACTTGCCTATATAATTTTCACTCGTATTTACTGAATAAAAGATTTATTATAGCGTCATTTTCACTTAAGCAAGCCAGCATATTTTCTGTCATGGCCACTATTTTTGCCAGGACATAGTTGTAAATTGCAAGATTAAAAAATAATAAAAGATTACCTTAATCCGAATGACAAACTTACAGTTTCCTTGACCCCCCCCCTTTTTTATTAAGTAATTTTTACTATTTAGTCTGAAATTTGCAACCAAGCCTTGGCAAAAAGTGTCGGGCCATGACAAACCATGTTGGCTTGTCTAAGCAAAAGTCATAAACTAATTAAGACGAAACAGTTTGTTATTACACTTATATTTCGAATGTAACTTTTTTTGATGATACGATCTCTTTACTTGCTTATAAAAATCAGACTTTATATAATTATGGATGACCTAAATAACCTAGAATTTCTGGCAGCTGAATAGAATTACAAAGTGATTCCTATGATCACTAAAAAGCAAATGATTAACTTTTTACACTCCCTTTCTCTGCTTTGTTGGAATTCGCACCCCCCCTCACTCTTCAAAGCAAATAAATTTTCACAGGAAGGTATGAACATAAAATATTGTCAACCAATGAAAATTGTTTAAAATCCCAAGAAATAACATGTCTATGTGAAAATAGTAAGCCCTTGAGAACTTGGAAATTACTCTAAGACTTGGTCAACAAAATCAGTTTGCTCCAGATTTCTCAAGCCGCTCACAGTACTGAAGGACTTCAGAACATTCGGCTTTTGATACTCAATGACTCGCGTACAAGCTTTCTCCCTCTTGTGCACACATTTCTACACTAGAAACAGTCAGATAAATAGAAACGAATTGCTACCTAAAGCTATGCATGCAGTAACAAAGACAATGTGAACCAACATACACACAATGCCAAATACTCATGAACGTATATTAATTACATACACATATTTACACTATGAACATATTTGACCTACACAATTCTAAGCCTTGTGACTACTAACCCAACTTTCTTCAAACATGCGTTTGTATAAATGACTGAAAATATCTTTTGTATTCTTTTCTCGTGTATAAAAATATTCTGTTAGAAATTTTCGTTTTTCTCAATTTTTCATTTACAAAACCCTGCATATATTTTAGACTAGCGGGGGTACCCGGCGTTGTCCGGGTGTTTGGAGGTGTGTGTGGTGTTAAATAAAAAAGAACCTGTGAGGGAGGGGGGGAGGATCGAACCCGATGCACTGAGGCGAAGTTTGAAAATAAAATCAGCCAGCCAGAATGAGTTAGTGAAAGATGTTTGAATTTATTTAAGTAAGAACCAAATTGACAGGTGCGCACACGGAAGCTGTCGAGCGTTACGACAACGATGACGGAAGCTATTCAGCAAATGAGGTCAATGACCAGGTTTGTTTGTTATAAGCGAAGTAAAAAAAGAAAACAACATTAAAACTTAAGCGGGGGGAGGTAATCAAAACATCGAAAAAACAAAAAAAAAACTAACGTAAGACAAACGAACGATGTTGAAAACAGAAAAACGAACACGTGAAAAATGGCTTGAATAAGCCTGTTCGGATATTAAAATTAAAAAAAATCGGTGGGTACCCGGGTGTTTTTGGGTGTGTGGGAGGGGGTGGATAAGAGAAGTAAAAAAAAAAAAAAAAAAAAAAAAAAAAAAAAACAGAAAAAAACGAACGTTACGTGAAAAATGGCTTAAATAACACTGGTTCAATATTTAAATTTAAAAAATCGAAAAAAAAAACATCTCAAACCACGATTTGAACCCAAAACGTTTAGATAATGAAACAACGCACTACCCAACTGACCTAACGCGACGTACATGAAATTTAGTCATTAGTTTTTCAACTATTTAAAGTAAATCAGGTCATGACGTCATCTGATGCATGCGTAGAACTGGTCGTCATCACGAGAGGACCGTTTTTGTTGACCCCCCCCTGTCGAAAATTGGCGATTTCGGGGTGAAAAAAATGAACGTCTTTGGCCAATTTTTCGATATTTTTTGAGCAAAGGATGGAGCTTCAATATGATACAGAGTTTGTGAACTTTTGTTCTGTCTGTCGAAAGTTTTTAGCAGACACACAAACACATACATACATACATACATACATACATTTTCGCTTTTATATATATAGAAGATAGCACTTGCTACCTGGTGACCCTTCTATTCTCTTAATGTTTCTTTTATTTTCATTTTACTATGTATGCATGTCTGTACATTATCTTTCATTTTCGTCCTTTGCTAAAATAAAGGACTTTACCATAATTCATATTAATGTTGGTATGATTCTTGGCTATACACAAAGACACTATCCTCATCCAAGCTAGCCTCTACCAAGGCCAGAGACTGTTGTATTACTGCTTTCAATAATAGGCGTACATATTAAAAGATGATGGGGACATATCTAACGATGATGAGGGAGACGTTTCTATAGTTCTCATATTTCTTTTGGTGACTTCATATATAACAGTTCTTATATTTGGGGGCTTCGTATTAACAGTTGTTATAACACAGATAGAATGATAATGACATTTGTATATATTACATCATGACGACGATTGTGACAATTCCTGAGGGGAAGACATTTATATATAAGACAAGGGATTGTTCTTAACACATATTTAGAGAAGGGTGACATGATGCACAGTTCTTAACACAGAGGAGGGGAGATACATAATCTTTGAAGGGTTACACAATGTTCATTATAAGATGATAAACACAATTACCTTTCGTTCGTGATGAAGGATGGCACAAGACAACAGTTATAACATAATGATGACTTCTTTATTGATCAGATCAGCCGGTCGATGACGTCAGGAATTCAAATTTGGATCTACATAGTCTAAATGTTCTCCCTTCACTTCCAAGGGATCAACTGACCAACTCTCACTCTCCAGCTCTCAACTCATCTGCCTGACTAACTTGTTCTCTGACTAAAATCCGAACCCATAATATGGAGAAATGTCCTTTGTCTATTACGTCAGATGTGTTTTTCAAACGTGACCAATTTCACGTGGCTTTACATATGTTTGTCCAAACACACCCCTGGCGAACAAAAGAATCCTCAATTCTAATCTAACCTATTTTGAAACAATATAATTTAATTTGCATTGTTCATTCTTTTGGCATATTTAATATTCAGATTTCTAAAAGAATTAACAATAGACTTAATTTCTAACATTCCATTTCTTAACTTTGCCTACAGGGTTCGATTCTAGGCTTATCTCATTTTCACTTATTTAATATTCTTATTTACATGAGAAGAGTCTGCCCTTCCCTGTAACAGGACCACACAATTTTTTCTCTCACATTTTCTAAACATTAAACCAGTCCAACAAAGTGACAATATGGGTATACGTATAGAATACAAATTAATGAGGCCAAGTTTATAAACAAAAACAGAAGAGAATAATAAAGTATTCTTTTTAATCATGGGAAACATTAAAAAAAATAACAAAAATAAATAAATAATGAAAACAATAGTACTACAATTTCTTTTAACATTAATACATAAACTATAAATAAATGTACTTTTAAAATATAGAATGATATTCATAATTGGTTCATCATATTCGGTTGAACATCTGTTTTACATGTTGACATGTGTTGTACCGTTTTTAGAAATTAACTTCCAAACTAACCTATCGCTGGCCAAATCTTTATTTATCCCGCTATCTCATAAACATCTTTGTCACCGACACATGATTTTCTTAGCCTTTTCCTGATACCTCAACTTTTCTACATCTACTAACGTAAGCATTCTTTTAATGTGACTAAACCAACAAAGTCTCCTGATCTGCATACATCTCCAAATACTATACAGATTTAATTGATTTAGAGTAATAAGTGTATACATCAAGTACAATGCATCAATGTTGACCCGATGGGCCAGGATTCATTTAATATTCTTAAAGAAAAAGTGATTAGATATCAAACTATTTCAGGTATACAAAAATTCTTTTAACGTTTAACACCTTTTTAACACCTGATTAATGTTTAACACCTTTTTCAAATCCAGATTGTGTAGTTAAAAAAAATGAATGAATAAAAACTGTTCATGTTGTCTATCACACTGAACAAGAACATTATGAGGAGGAAAGGCAGAATTTTCATTGGGGGGAAAAATACTGATCATAGTTGTAACATGATTGAAAATCTACTCTGCAAAAAAAAAAAAAAAAAAAAAAAAAAAAATGGCTTAAAGGATTACAAAAAAATCTGTGCTGGTCAATTTACTCTGATAAAACAAGATTAAAATTCAATAAATTAAGCAAACTAAACAAAAATTATATGAGGGGCGTTCCAAAAATAATGCCTCCTACTTTTTCTTTTTTATTTTAAATTCCGTCTGAATGGGTCAGAGTGGATTGCAAATTGCATTGTTATGATGACTGAACTTTTGCATTCATGATCTGAAAGTTTCATCTCTGTTGCAGCTATATACACACATACTCTGATATGTATGATATGATATGCACATACACAGATATATACATAATACTGATACACCAACTAAGCTAGACCCCTACTTGTTTATTATTTGCATAGCTGCCAGGACTGATATAATTATCACCTGTTTCAGACACAAGTTTTCAAACAATACACCAAAAATAATGAAGTGAAACAGCTTTTTTTTTTCAAGGTCACCTGGAAGGCAGAACTCATTTCTTACACCTAATCAAGATAAAGAACTTTAAAAGGGGATGAGGATGTCGAGTAAGACGTATTCTATTACAAGTGATTCACCTCCACACATCAGCACTGCGCGCACACATGTTGCAGGAACTAAACGCCTGTTGCCAGCAGCATACTGAACTTTCTCACAATGTTTGATTTGCCATTAATGTCGGTTTCCTTATTTAACTTCTTATAAAGAAATTGACAAGTTATTGCATAGCATTGGCTTAATTTGCAAGATGGTTTCTAATATGAGACAAAGTTTTGCCTAGTGTCGGATTTAGAAGTGCGGTCTTAAACTATTTCACTTTTAGATTTCTTTGAACCCATTCCCTCGATCGAAAAGAATTTTAAATAAAATGGATAAATAGAAATAATTCAGATATTTTTCTTTTAGAAGCCACTAATAATGAGCATGTAAAGTTCCATAACACACCATTTTTATGCTAATATGCATAGCAAATTATTTACCAATATTTTTTTTTCTGAATTTTTTTTTTTTAGATGAGGCTTGATTATTCATATTTTGATTTTTCAAACTACTGTTTTCACCTGAGTATTATTCTCACAACGCTTCGGTCAATATAACCTCTGACCTTCTTCAGGTGTATCTTGTTGAAGCCTGGAATCTTTCTGCACAGAACCTTGAACAGAAGCTTTTATTTAATCCACAAGAGTAGCAAGCCTCCGTTCCATCAGCCATATCAGAGTAGAAGTCCTAAGTATTTGGATTAAAGAAAAGGTTCTGTTCAATGTTTCATGCAGATTCCCAGACTTGGACAGAAAGACTTGAAGGTTGGAGGTTACATAGACAAAAATGTAAAAATAATAAGAAACCAAATAATACGAACATCTACGTATATATAAAGCAAAGTTGTCTGTATGCAGGTCGTAGCATCACAAATGGTTGAGCCAAACAAACCGCAGATTTGAAATCAGCATTTTTGATCCAATGTACTTATTGATTTATAGTTTCTATTATTAGTTGACCGAATAATAAGTATGTCAAAAATATCTTTGACTGTGTGGCTGAAGCATTCGTCTTCAGTTTGAATATTTTATACCATCTTACAGAGTTTGAAACATTAGCCAATTTTTATTTGTTGCCTTTTTTTTTTTTTTTTAGTGTTCCAGTTATTTCCGATCATCAGACTAAATGTGCTTAAAAAAAAAAAAAAGAAAAAAAAAGCGTTTTAAAGTAATAAAAACAATGTTTTTATTTTAAGCGACAACATGTGGAATAGGAAGATTTGAAAAACCTGGTATTGATGGGTACATCAGCTAGCTATTAAATACCAGAATGACTGGGTATTTTTTTGTTTTAAATAATGAGTCATCACTGACAAAGGCCAAAAGTCACCCGAGGATAATGGTTAATGAGATGATTGGATGGTTAGTTGAATGATATTATGAGAGAATTGAAAATGATGAATGGAATGAACAAAATTTTATTACTTATGAGGATCGTTTATGACAAGTATTTGTTGATATTAGATTTGAAGACGACCACGTTGTAGTTTACAGAGAAGCAGCCTCATAGTTATGCATTCCACAAATGTAAAGGTTTTCGAAAGAAACTGTTCATGGAAAATCCTGCCTGATACCAGGCACACAGAGAAAAGGAACTTTTTTTTTCTACAGTTGTGATTAGACGAGTTTTTGCTGTGAATGTCTTACAAGGAGGAACCAGAGATTGGAGCTCAGTCGATCATGTTCCATGGAAATAACGATAGAGTAGAAAAAGACTAGTAATGTCTCTTCTGTGAGAAGAGAGTTGTAGAAAAAAAAAAAAAAGATCATCTCTCACTAGATTGCAAAATCGATTCTCTGCTTTGTCAACATAAGAAAGAGGGTTCTGGGTGGCACCTCCCCAAATGGGTAGAATATACACGCACCCAACAAGTATGTATTTATGAGAACGAGACTTTAAGTATAGAGTTCCCTCCAATCTGATTTTGAGGCACTAGGTGAAGCCTATAGGTAAATCTGACACAAACTGTAGTAGCTTTGATATGTTTGAATGTCTGTAATGAATGCATACACAGACTACATTTATAACACTAGTTATTTTGAAGACATACATTACCACTATTTGCTATTAATAACCCATGACTACCTGCTAGTTTTCAGGGCAGCTGGTGAAAAAAAGTAGGGCTTCTAATGGAAGTACAACAGTTAAAGAACAACCTAAGGACAGGATATGCTTGAGAAGCATACATTGTTTCTACTATCATCAAATTAACCCGCTTAGTGTTATATATAAAGCAAACTTGTTTGTATGTGTGTTGTGAAATCAGTTAAATAGTTGATCAAGTCATAGAAATTTCGTGTCAGAGACGCCTCTTTCTCTCTTTCTCTCCAAACACTTGGTGTGGTTTAAACTTGCTGTGCAAAGTTTTTGCCCTCATGTCAGAAGGAAAATTCTGTTTTTATAACACAGAGAATCCTCATGTAATTATTTTTTATCAAAAATAATTACATGAAATTCTCTACAGTGCAATGTAAACTACAATATATTGTGGACAAAGTCACTATAGGGAGGCATGTGAAGCTTCTTCCTGATACACTGGTGGGTTCCCAACTAGAGAAGTGAATCCATCAATTTGATTGTAAAATAGGCGATTTCACCGATTTCGATAACAAACATATGGGAGGGTGGAATATTTGTTGATCCTCATTCAATCCCACTAGTTCAAAATTAGAAGTGCTTAAAAATAACCTTAGAAACAAACGTTAAATTTTTAGCGTTGCTTTTCAAGTTTAATATTTTCTATTATTCGCCCGAAGAATATGTTTATCATAATCTACACTACTAATAATTAAAAAAAAAGCAGACAAAAACCGTTGATTTTTAAACCCTTTATATTTAAAAATTATACTTTTCACATCAAATCATTGATATATTGTTTACTTTGAAGAAAAAAACATTTCTCTTTTTAATTAAAAATGGATAAAAAAAAATTACTGGATAAATGTTCAATACATCTTATTTTAAGAATTTTAAAAATTTTATATTATTCAATTTATTTCAGGCAAAAACAGAAAAATGTTAAATTTATGAGACAAGGTAGAATAGATTTTAAAGGTGTCCTTGCACCAAACTCAAAATGTTTAATAGGTTAAAGACAATATATTTCTGTTTGCTCAATGCCAGTTCCAATATTTGCATCTCATACATTTTTTTTTTTCTAATTGCATTCCAATTATTTCCTCCGGGATATTGATCCTCATAAACCGGAACAGTTTTTCTTTTTAATTAAAAATGGATGGAAAAATTTTAACTCCTAACATTAGACATAAAATTAAAAAACGAAGTTTAGAAATCGGTGAATATAAATAACTCATTTATTTTTGCTGGATAATAAAAATGATTGCTAGAATAAATCTTTTCAATTTACTCTGCAATTATATATTAATATCTATTGAGCTTATACATTGAAGTTTGACAACACACACACACATATATATATATATATATATATATATATATATATATATAGGCGCTGTATGTACTATACCGAGTCATAGAAATTTTCAGGTTGGTATCTGAGAGCACATTAATTCACTGAGAGAGACGTACCTTCAGTCTTCATTAAGACATGCATTTACGAGAAGGGAAACTGACGTAAAAAAACTGCAGTCTACTGTATACTCTGTCTTGTGGTAATCATTTGCACCGACAAAGATTAGCAGTGATACCAAAAAGTGTGGTTCGTTCTACACAAAGCCTTCACTACTATAAACAAATCATCTGTGTGGATTTCCAAACAGCATTTTTTTCAAATATAATCGTTCGACTAGGAGTAATGATCACTTCCTCCACTGATAATTATGTAAGCATGAAACACTAGTGTCTAGATAAAAAAAAATAAATAAAAAATCTATAAGCTTCCTTCAACTAGGATTGGACCTCTTTAAGTTATAAGTTGTCAACCTTAACATAACGCAATGTTTAGGTGTCAGCTGTTGAACACTATCCAACTAGCTTTCTGTGTTTATCTGCTTGCCTCGAAATTATGTACAAAATTTAATTCTTTTTCTTTCCTCACTGTTATTCTTGATGGCATAAGATTTGAAAGCCGAGTTTCAGAGTACAAGGTAACCTTTTATTAGGTTAGAATCCTTTCGACCGGCAGTAATTATCACTTCCTACTCTGATGATTGTGTAAACATTAAACACTAGTTTCTGTAGGTAAAAAATTATACACACACACACACAAATATCGATGCCTCCGTTCACTCTCAAAAAACAAAGGATACCCCCTGTGGGGGCAGCTGCGCATGCAATTGTGAAGCAAGGGTTGCGCAATCACCGACCACACCTCTCTTGAATTGACACAGAGTCCAGTGGCAAGGAGAAGTACAGGACGACTGGAAACAATGCTGTGATAAGCAGAGAAGTCCCAAATGGTCACCCATTTAGTACTGATTAGGTCCAATGTTGCTTAACTTTGGCGATCCAGTGGGAACCTGTGTGTAAACGTGATTATAAATAAGTCACAGATTAGAGATCAAGTGAATTTTCCTGTCAGATATTACATTGAGGTAATACTTTCAGGATGATCCTAGTCAGAAAGGTAAAGCTCAATATTTAAGAAAAAGAGCAATATATAAGTTTAATGATTAAAGTTAAATTCTGTAGATAAAAATATAAACACACATATTTAAGTTAAGAATTTATTGTTTGAAACAAGAAAACATGGAGAAAAATTATGTTTATTTCCTTAATCCATGGATTTTCAATATGATATGAGCCATTATTCCTCGTTTCAAACAATAAATTCTTAACTTAAATATATATGTATATACTTTAATCTACAGAATTTAACTTAAATCATTAAACATTTATATATATATATATATATATATATATATATATATATATATATATATATAAGAGAAAGACTTTCTAGTTCTTGGGATGCGTTAAAGTCTGTTTAGTTTTTAATTTTTATTTGCACATTTTTCAACTAATACAGAAAAAGAAATAAATTTAGTTGTCAGGTAGGCAACTATACATAGTTATTCCAACTACCTTAAATCTCACCTGAGGCACATTGTATTAACACCTAGTCAGACTCATCCCAACGTGACACGAAGATGCCAAAATGCCAATAGAGATGCATCATATCCACTGTGACATGCGTAAAATAGCACCGCTGCTTTATAGACTAGAGACCACACTACAGCAAAACAAAAATAAAGGCAAGCACTCAATCTAATGTCAACAGTAGCAACCAATGCGGTAAACAATGCTAAAGATTCAGTAGAAGAAAATCAGGAATTGACATTAATATGCAGACTCTAAAAATAAATGTAAAACGAAACCATTTAGTCTGTGGAACCCTTAACTACTTCCCCGATGAAATAGCAGATTAGATATTTCCTCGTTTTATTTCTGGTAAGATCTTCAAATCTAGCTAAGGAGAAGTAGTTTTCTAAGTATTGTATAGCAAGGTTAAAAACTGAAAATTACAACTCCTGTTGTTGAATTAGAAATACAATGATGCAATTGCTTTGGGTTTTCCCAGAATTCCAGATATTAGCATATGGGAATTATAATCGAAGGTTTTGAATTGAAAGAGAAAAGAAGTTGAAGAAAGCAGAAGACTTGAAGATCAAAGAAACTTCCACAAAGTCCACAAAAATATCAATTCACCAAGATGAAAAAGAAAATGAAGCAGCAGCAGACAAAACGTAAACGATCAGAAGTATATTAGCTGAAGTTAAAAAAGAAAAAAAAGAGGGCAAATGTCAAATACGTGCAATGTAAAGTTGCAGGTTTTCCAAAAGTGTAATTTAATAGTTTTTTTTTATATAAATATTTTGAATCTTTTTGATATTTTATAATTTCCAAATAATCATATTACAAATGATCTTTATTTTTAGTTTGTATTTTACTAGCCTGGGTCCCCTGGCGTTGGCCAGGTGTTTGGAGGTGTGTTGAAAAAAATAAAATAAAAGTGGTAGTAGGCAAGTAGGCTCGAACCCGTACCGCGAAAGAGGAAAACATAAAAAAACAAAAAAAGTGACGCCTTTGCGTCCATCGTCACACTGGAAGTGGCGAAGGTTTAAATTAAGGCTAGACAATCGAAAAGAGGGGATGACTTTCGAAAATATCAACGAAAAAAAGCGACCCCTCCTTGTAGAAAAGTGCTCAGTTGAGGGTGAAGGAATTAATGTTTTTAGCCAATTTTTTTTATATTTGTCGTCTGAAGGGTCGAGCTTCAAAACGATAACAATCTCGTGAAAATTCGACGCCTCTATCGAAAGTTTTAGGTAAACATACATACATACATTTAAACAGACAGGTGAGATTTATATTATAGATTATATCGCAGTTTTGTTACTAAAATTTTGTTTTTCTATATTACATTTATGTAAAATTGGAAGTTCAAATATCATCAGAACCCACATCTTTTTTTTTTTTTTTTTTTTATATCAGTAAAGTTTCACATAATTACCACTTTAATATTACAAATTTTTTTTTTTTTTTTTCAAATCTTTACTTTCATCTATGAAATAAATTCCCTTATATTTCAAAAAATTTTTTATATAAGGATTGATACTTTGTATTTGCATTATTCAGACTACAGTTCTCATCTTGGATGTTAATCTCATGTTTTGTCTGATGTAATCTCAGACCTTCAACAAATGAGTCTTGTCGAATTCAAGAATCTGTACAGATTTTCGAATGGAAACTTATTTAATCCATAGATTAGCTGGTTCTGTCAGCTATGACAAAGTAAAAGTCTGACAGGGAACCGCGACGCAACAGATAAAAATAAGTAATACTCAGTTCCAAGTGACAGTTCCAGCAATACTAAGAATACAATTAAGAATTACTCAAGACTTCTACCTAATTATAGCTGATGGGACAAAAACAAACTACTCCCATAGTTTAAATAAAGGGTTCTGCTAGAAATTCTATAGACTTCAGAGTTTACCAGAGACATCTGAAGCAAGGTTGGAGAATATATTGGCCGAAACAATGCAGGAACAACATCCAAGATGAGAACAATAGTCCAAATATAAATTCCCTTAGTTTTCAAATGTCTACAATTTCATGCATAGCTGTGGAGTCGGGGAAAAAAAAAAAAAAAAAAAAAAAAATGTCCAATTCACATTAAAATAAATAATGGAAAAAAAAAAAGTGATATATGATAACAAATACAAAATCTTTGTATTATTAAATGGTGGTAGTCTTTTCAAAACACAACATAAGACTAAGATCATAGCGTAGCCTCTGTTCTGTTTTTAGGAGGAAGAGAAATTCTACTTAGGCAATTTTTATTTTTGTCCCATCCCTAGCGAACCTTTTTAAAAGTGGCACTAAAAACGATCTCGTGTCTAACTCTGCCTTTGTGAGCAGACAAGTAAATAGAGATATCACTTTACGACACAGACTTTAATATGTTTAATGCATTTTTTATTTATATTTTACTAGCCTGGGTGCCCGGCGTTGCTCGGGTGTTTGTAGGTGTGTGTTGAGAAAAAAAAAAGTTGTAGTAGGCAGGCAGACTCGAACCCATGACGCAAAGGCGAAAAAGAAAATGGAGGTGTGTGTAAGGGTGTTGGTTGAGCAAAAAAAGTCTTATCGATGTGCCCACCGCGATTGTGATGTCACGGGCGGTCGAAATAACATCTTTCATGCAACGTCATTGATGCAAAGTTTGAATGACTTACAAAAATGTCAGCAAAAAAAAAAAAAAAAAAAAAAATCGACCCTCCTTGTAGAAAAGTTGAGGGTGAAGAAATTAATTTTTTTAGCCAATTTTTCGATTTTTGTCATCTGAAGGGTCGAACTTCAAAAGGATACTAATCTTGTGAAAATCCGTAGCCTCTGTCGAAAGTTTTAGGCAGACATACAAACATACATTTAAACAGACAGGTGAGATTTATATAATAGACTAGTGGAGGTACTTGGCGTTGCCCGAGAGTTTAGAGGTGTAAAATAAAAAAAAATAAAAAAAAGTCTTAGTCAGGCAGGCTCGAACCTGTAATCTGCAGTAACACGAAGGCGGAAAAGTAAGTGAAAGAAAACGTGACATTTTATCGCTACGCTACAAAGCCATAGAAAGTGAAAAGCGTTCAAATTTAGCGATGTCAATCAAAAAGTTGATTTGCTAAGTGAATGAGTTTGTGCAGGTGCAGTTCAGTTTTCCGTCGTTTCATTTATTTGTTTCCCCACGATGTTGAGGAAAACCAGCTCCCCCACAAAAAGGGAGTATCCAAATGAACAGCAATTGTCTGATATGAGGGGTTTCCTTCCAATTGATCGAAGCTAATTGCTTTCTGAATGTCCCTGCAGAAAAGCCGGGAAGCTGCCTTTGTTTTCGATTAGTTTCACTTTTATATGAAAAACACAAACACGTGAGAGGATGGAATAGCGTGAATTTTATAAAAGTCAATCAAAATAAATGTAGGGACAATGTCCCTGCGCTAATCGTAGATATTATAATCTAGGGAGTATGTAAAAGTTCTAAAACATAGTAACCCCCCTCCTGAGACCCTCCGCCCTGCAGAAAAAGGCTTTCTTGGACATACAAAAATGGGCACATCACTTGCCTTATATATATATATATATATATATATATATATATATATATATATATATATATATAGAGAGAGAGAGAGAGAGAGAGAGAGAGAGAGGCTGCATTCTTCAACAATGTATTAAAAAAAATAAAAATAAATACTTTAGATTTCGTTCATAAAGAAAAATTCTTAAACTTTAAATTCACATGAATTAAAACCAAAACACTAAATATATCACGAATATATAATACTACCCGCTGTTGACCGGGATCATAATTTCGAGAAGAAAAATAATGGCAAAACTAAACAATTCATTTAACATTGTAATTTGAAATGTTCAAGTTAATTTTGGAACAAAATCAATCTAAAAATAATGGTGAGCTTTGAACTTACATCCTCTATTACTAAGTGCTAACCGATTGATCCACTTCGGTAAGTACGAAATCAGTCCTGTTTCTCTTGTTAGAAAGAGTCCTCTACTATCAACAAAGTTTTTGAGAGATTAATCAACGGCAAGCTTGTTCAATCTTTTGAAAGTCTGGGCCTCTTTACTAATATTCAGTATAACTTTTGTAGTTTTACACCGGTTTCTTTCTTTCCCCTGTTCATTTTTTACTGACAATTCTTGATAATTCTGATGCTGTTGTTGTTGATTCTCCTTTGATAGCTGATCAATATCTTGATTCTGTAATTATCACTCAAAAGATGGTTGCTAGTGTTCTTTCTGATCTTGACCAATGTAAGACTTTTAGTCTTAATTCAATTTCTGTTCTCAAAAGTTTCAATCCTGAACGTTCTTCTATCTTCTCAAAATTATTCAATCTATCTCAGTCCTCTTTCCCTTATTGGAAGGAGTTCTCTTGTCAGCAAAGTTTTTAAAAAATTGGTCAATGGCAAACTTGTTCTTTTCAAAAAAAGAACAGGTCCTTTCAGTGATATTTGATAGGGATATCCTTTCAGTGATATTCGATAGGGATATCCTTTCAGTGATATTCAATATGGCTTTTGTGGTTTGCGTTCAACTATTAGAGTTGAATTTTTCCTACATTAAAAACTGACATTGTGATGCAAGTAAACAGGAATGTCCAAAGAGAATGAGCAAGACTATCTTTTTTTAAAAATAGCAAAATTAGAGGCAGACAAGATGATTAGTCAGAAGACGTGTTGGTATGTAGAGACTAAAATGGTTAACATTTCAGCTAAGTCGTTCCAACAGTGAAAGAAAAGGAAAAATGCAATAAACATCAAAGTAGAACAAAAAGTAAAATTATTACATGTACTTTAAGTACATATAACAAAATGGGTTATAGTCAGCTAATGCATTTCCTAACTTCCGGTGTGTCTACTACCGGAAGTGCGGACAGTTCCTTCACTTTTATTGTTCTTCAGTATTTCTATTGTGAAGCGATTTATTGAAATAAAATATAAGAAAAGGACATTATTGAAAAAGTATGCAATAAAAATTAATAAAATTATACAGATAAAATAACAGTCTTTATTTGCACTTTTAATAATAAAATTAAATAAGCTTTTATTTTATTTGAAATTTCATAAGAAATATATGCTGATGAAATTATAAAAATATACATATAGTTCTGGGGCTGCCATTGATTCATAAACTAAATAAATTTTTAAATGGGTTTCCAATAATTATTTAAAAGAAAAAAAAATGCAAAAAGTGTTTCCATTTAAAAAAATATAACTAATTTCAATAATTCTTAATTAAAATAGACTGAAAATATTTTTCCAATGATTATTAAATAAAAAAAGAACGATTGGAAAAACGTAAGAGTTCATGCACAGGAGAGATATAAGCGTGAGAGAAAAAAAGAAAAGGAACTGATTTGCCTTCTCACCGCTTCCGGTAGCACACACACCGGAAGTTATAAAGTATGTTAGCTGACTATTTCCATAAGATGGAAGTGGCGCAGTACCTACAAACATGAACTGCAGATGAGAGTTCTAATCTTACTATTGCAACACCTTTACACCTTATGAAAAAGTATGAATCCATCTTTCTATCCTCCTCTCAGATGAAAGTGAAATAGTAAATTAGACTAAAGTCTTTACAAGGCAATTAGTTCATAAAGAAATCACATTAACATTTGATCAAGTTGGTCCCAGAAACGTGGGGACAGATTGGCACATAAATTATTGACCTAGTGAAGGGAGTAAACTTATCTACTTGCCTTCTTAGGAGAGTAAATTAGACCGTCCGGTTAGTTTTTAAAGTGTGGAAAATCCAGCTCCTGAAAAAGCAGCACACTGGAAAAAAAAACTGCACCAGTCTAGGGTTTTCACTGGCAAAGGACAGAACAAAGGAAGTTTAGTATAAGAACAGATACTACACTCTGCTCCTAGCCAGAAAGCGAAGGAGGCAAAACTATCATTGTCAGAATCAGGAAGTGACGGATAAGTGCATTTACAATCCATTAGGTTGTTCAGAAAATACTGACCGATTTTCCAACTCGCTTTCAAAAAGTTTATTTTGGTTAATTTTTTTTTTTTTTTTCATCATTTTATACAAAATTTTACATTTTCTAATAAAATTATATCGGCTTGATATAAAAATTGGACCGGAATAAAAATTGGACCTTAAGTTGACAAAAACTTTTCAAATTTCATTTGTCATTGTATAATGTTATTGGCAATAAACGATTTATTTTTTTTTATATAAACATCCTTAAAACACAGCTAAGGAAAATAACTTGTTCTGTTAGTTAGAGTTTGCGTTCCTAATTTGCTTTTATTTATAGAAAAATCTACAAAATAAATTTGAATGTTATCGATCCCGGGCATCGCCAGGTTGGATCATTTGAAACAAATTGGTAAGATAAAAAAAAGTTCAATAAATAAACATTTGTTTTTTGTAGTCAGTTACCAATTTCTGAACAATCTAATAGTTATATCATAAGCATTTTTGTAGCACATGAATTCTTAATCTAATTAGCTTATATGACTCCAAATAATTCAATAAATCTGTCAAAAATAAAGCATGAAAGAGAGGAATTTACACAGAAAAGGATACAGTAGCTATGCACCCGTCCAAATTCATCTTGAATTGCTGCATCATTGATGCATTTACTACATCTGAAAGTCCATTCCAAGGTTCAAGAATTCCAGTTCAATCAAAGTAGGCAGTGAAACAGTTTCTGGTGATGTTTGTATAGAGAGCTCTTTCTGGTGCAGGAGTGAATAGTAAGTGTTAGTAAGTCGTGTAACAGAGTGTGGACGCATGTATGGCAGCAGCAACAAACAACATATGCAAATGACCTAACCGTGTGCAGGGTGACATCACGATGAGGAGGAGGGAAGGAAGGAGATTATAAAGAAAGAAAAACGTAGACTCTGGAGGTTAGATTAGAGAAAGGGACAGAGATAGGTGTTATACATATGGGTTAAGAGTGACAAGATAAGACACGACCCAGACATGGTTGGACAAAGAAAATGAACCTCGTATTGACATAGCAGAGTCTTGTTAAGCACATTATAGGACGAGAAGACTTTTGAACAAGAAACGAGGAATTATTCTGGAAAGTATCTGTAAATAAATGTTTGTTTCATGAAAAAAAAAAAGTGGTTCGAATCCTTTCCTTGTCTTTATTTCCTTATGATTATCTGCATACAATGTGTAGGACGAGAATGTTACTGTAGGTCAAAATGAGAGCATAGCATGAACTGTCACTCAAGAGGGAAAAGGTTAAGTTTCTTGAGTCGACTTTCCTAGTGTAGATCCCATAGCCCCTGCACCATTCGAGAAGTCAGTTGTTGAACTTTTTCCAGGTGTTACATATCACATATTAGATATGGAACAGAAGCTTGGGAACCATACTCTAACGAGGCAGACAAAATGTGGGGAAAAATATTTTATAGTTTGCAGAATGTCGAATGTTTATTGAATGAGAAATCGAGAGTTCCTTGCTTTGTTTGCATCCTGAATGCAATATTTAGATGGTTTGAAAGATGAGTCAACGAGAAGGCCAAGATCTTTAATCTGTTTCACTTCCTTGAGCAGAGCTGTGTCATTGCTGAAAAGAAGTGAAAGAAGAACTGCAGCTTAAAATTTACAGTCATCTGTTTGTAGGAGCATGTTTTCAATCATATCTGGCATTTTGGTGATATAGATTAGAAACAGAGTAGAACCCAGTATGGAGCTTTGGGAAACACCACTGCATGTACCCATCTCAGGCGACAAACTGCCATTTATTTGAATGCTGTATATACATACAGTAAAGGAGCTTATCCACGTTATGTGTTATATTTCTATGTATGTGTGGCCATAGATGTTATATATACAATGTGTTATGTTTATATGTATGTATGTGTGGCCATAGTTGTTGAGTTTATATAGAAGTAAACAGTGATTGACAGAATCAAAATCCTTGGCAAAGTCCAGCAAGAAAATGTCATCAACAATCCACTATGTTCATGTGATGTTCATTAAAGAAGCAAGCGGCCACGCGTTTCTGTTTTTTGTGTGGCTATACAAACGATAAATAATCAACACTCACATCAGAAACGTCCTTCTGTCCTGCGGGCTGGGAAGAAAGAAAAATCAAAAAGATCCAAGATGTCGTCAGTGATCTTTTAAAGCCTTCGATCTCGCATAGTTCTTGCATGGTCACATGACACACCTGCAGGTTCAGGTTCGAGCAGTCAGCAGAATCGGTCAGAAAGAGCTGACATGGTCAGAGTAGAGTCCCTTCAGAGGCGAAGGGGTAGAAGTTTAACCATGTAGAACCAATGTGAATTCCTGACGTCAAATCATTCGACCGGTCAAATGAAATAAAGAATACCATCGATATTTATAACTGTTGTCTTCGTGTCATCATTCAACAATTGAAGGTAATGTGTTAATCATCTTAATATGAACTTTGTACAACCCCCTTCCAAGTAACGTGTCCCCCCTCCATCCTAAGTAATGATCGTATCCTCTGATGTAAAAGAACAGTAATACACATTCATTCAATAATGAATTCTCTCTCACTGTTATGAATGTCATGTCTCCCTCATCGTCAAGCCTGTATTACAGGTACCCATTACATATCCCTGTCTCTCTTTAAAATGTACTACTATACAACAAGTGTAATCTACATAATAAAAAAGGAACGTATGTGTGTCCAGGTCACTCCAATAATCACATATGCAAATTTATTTTTATGGGCAAAAAAATAAAAAATAAAAAAAATAAAAAAAAAGCTGGGGGAGGAGGGGGGGGCATAATCATTGTGTCTTGCTCTATTCAGTGTTGTCTCAGAGCAGTAAATGTAAGATTACAGTATTACATTTAAAAGGGATAGCTCAAGTAAATGAATTACATGGGTTTTTTTCAACACATTGAAAAAGATGAATGGGTTGAGTTGAAGATAAAGATAAAGTTAAGAGAAAGGTGAAAAAATGAGAGAGAGAGAAAAGAGAGAACAACAAAGAGGTGGCTAGAGAGAGAGAAAAGTTTCATTATAAAGATGTTATACACTATTTAACTTCTAGGTAACCCTGCTAGTATCTGATAAAAGGAAAAAATAAGCAAATTTAATTTTTATGCATAACTAACCTGGTTGGCCAAGAGGTGTGTGTTGAGCAAAAAAAAAAACCTGGTTGACCGGGTGTTTGGAGGTGTGTGTTGAGCAAAAAGGGAAGGTACAATTATTTCATACATGTGTAATAGGGTAGGTAAAATCTTTTGCTCGAAATAGCAAATGATACATAGAAATTAAAAATTCCTCTCCTAAGAATAACAAATATGTTCAAAATCAATTTTCTCATTGTTTTTACTGTCCCGAGCAACGCCCGGTTGCCATGCTAGTCTATAATATTAATCAAATATCTGTATAAATGTATGTATGTTTATATGTCTGCCTCAAACCTTTGACAGAGGCGACGGATTTTCACAAGATTGTTATCGTTTTGAACCTCAACCCTTCGAACGACAAATATAAAAAAAATTGGCCAAAAAACATTAATTCCTCCACCCTCAACTGGACACTTTTCTACAAGGAGGGGGTACTTTTTCGCCGATATTTTCCAAAGTCATCCCCTCTTTTCGATCGACTAGCCTTAATTTAAAACTTTCGCCACTTCCGGTTTGGTGATGGACGCAACTGCAAAACCGTCACTTTTTTCATGTTCTTTTCCTCCTTCGCGGTACGAGTTCGAGCCTGCCTGCCTACTACCATTTTTTTTTTGCTCAACATACACCTCCAAACACCCGGGCAACGCCGGACATCCAGACTAGCAAAAAAAATAAAGGAAAGAATTTCTTTCTCTTAATAGGCACAAAAAAAAAAATTCATTTGCTCCTAATGTACAGATATGCTATATTTACAGATTCAGGAGACAGAGCAGATTAGTTTATTTTTATTATGCTTGGGGGGGGGGTCAGGAGAGAGAACAGATTGTATTTTTTTGAAGAAAAATATTAAATAAATAAATATGAGAAACAAGTTTTACTTGTGTATTTGATTTTGTTAAGTTTTACCTCGATTAGTCGTTTCAGTTTTTACACTAATATTTATTTTGCAGGAGACAACTATACAAAATCATTTGTTATTGATAAAAAAAAATTACTACTTCCCCTCTGCAATGCCGGGCAATGCAGGGTAACTTTGCTATTTAGTATTAGTTGATTAGAGTTTTTCAAGTTAGAAAAATTCTGCAGTTCAAAGTTAGGCCAAATAAATATCAACTCAACACTAAGGGTATTGGCCTTTCAATTAAACACTGATGTTTCCAACACCAGTCAAGATTGATGAAAAACTTAGATTATTTGTTTTTTATAGAAAGCCGAGTCTGGCTAACTGCCGGCCCAACAGAGGTCATTATTTTGGAGAAATTCCAAATGGACGATATCTGGGAAGAAGAAAAAAAAATGATATAACTATAAAATAAGATGGATAAGTTTGTAGGAACTTAAAAACTCAACATTATCTGATATGAGAGAGAGTTTCATCCACAGACAGACAGTTTTGCTGTATTACAGTGTTTCAGGGTAGCTAGACAAGCAACTGCCTCAAGCTGAATTCGACGTCAAGACGTGATTAGGCGTTTATAACACTTAAGCCATTTGGCTGATAGATAACCACTATTAACAAAAATGCAAATCTCTTCATGAAAAATGAATTTTTCAGTGTCAAAAGACAGACAATTGGTGCATGGTAAAGAATGCAAGAGAGAAAATAAAGAAGCATTCTTAGCAGACTATTATAAAGAGAATTTGAGGTAGGAGACTAAGCTTGAGCACTATTACCAAGGAATGACATCCTTTTCAAAGAGGTGTTTCATAGACAATATAAAATAATGAAAAAGATCAGTGCTCTGGATTAGATGACACAGTAGATCGGCAATGAAAGAATCATCACATACACATGTTGAAACCATATATGAAAGGAAACGAGGATGAACAGCTGACAACATCAAAGCATAAATACAAAATGGAGATCACCTCCAAAATAGCAACTCTCAGAAACTTAAGTTAAACTCATGAGAGGATTAATTCACCTACCAACAATGGAAAGAAGGGAATCATTTCATTTCCTCTTTCAGTTTAGAGATTTGTATACACAGAGGAGATAACCTTCAAACCGATTCGCAGGACTTGCTAGTTAAAATAGATTTTTTTTTTTTTTTTTTTTAACTTTTGCCTATAGGGATGTGACATGTAAGGGAAGTCAGCACGTGAATAAAAAATAAAATATTGAGCAATCGGATTTGAAAAAGTAAATAGAGAAAAAGATACAAAGGATTTTGAATAAAAACAAAAATGTGCAAACTCAAGTGATAAGGCTTATAACAGTGAGAGAGGAGGAGAGTAAAAACAAACAGTATCACACTGTCTGCTTCTTTCCATCTTACTTAACATCATCAGAGAGAGAGAGAGAAAGAGAGAGGGGGGGGAGAGTTATTTACATTCTTTTTGCTCTTGCTCACTTGGCTTAATAGAACAACAAGAGGGAAATAAAACGGTTATTTCTCATAGGATTAGCGAAACTCTTTAGGGTAATTGCTCTTGACATATCAAAGGCCTTTGATAGGGTATGGCATAAAGGTCTACTTCACAAGATATCCAGCTATGGTATAGCTGGAAGTGTCTTTTCAATTATTAACTCATTTCTGATAGGTTCATAAGAGTAATGGTTGATGGGCAGAAATCAGAGGCTGATAGTATTAATGTTGGAGTCCCTCAGGGGTCCATCCTGGTTCCAACTCTCTTCCTGATTTATATTAATGATCTTCCAAATCACATCCTTATATCATTCGTAGACATTTTTGCTGACAGCACTACCATCTATGGCAGCACATCAAAGGCCATAAACGACCAAGTTCTCTGATTCTCTCTCTGATCTTGAGCATGTGGTACAATGGGGAAAAAGTGGCTGGTTACTTTTAATGCATCTAAAACCAAGCTTCTATCTTTAGATCATCAGCGTTCTGATCCCCATCTGGCATCAATTGAAATGAATGACTAATATTGAGAAGGCTCCATGTTTTGACAAGCTTCTGGGCTTGACCTTTACTCCTGATTTAAAATGGAATATGTACATCAAATCTGTTGCTAAGATCGCTGGAAAAATGATGGGATCCTTCTAGCGATCCAGTAGATATCTATCTGCTGATGCAATACTCTATATAAGAGCCAGGTACATCCAAGCATGGAGTATTGCTGTCACATCTGGGCAGGAGCTGCTAGAAAGGGCTTATTCTGCCTTGACAGCGTTCAAAATAAACTTTGTAGCCTAGTGGGGGATGCCCTTTTCTCTTCCCTGCAACCTTTTTCACAGAAGAGACGTTGTGAGCCTGTCTCTGTTTACTTGTTATTTTCATGGCAAATGCTTGTCTGAACTTCAATCTATGGTTCCCTCTTGCCAAACATTCATGAGAAACACACGTTTGGCTGTAAACACTATCAATAATTTCCCCCACTCTTTATCTGTGCCTAAACCTAAACGTAGATTCCATGAACAAAGTTTCTTTCTTAGAACTGCACACCTGTGGAACTCTTCAGTTTACCTGCTTTCCAGCTGACTACAATATGGCCGTCTTCAAGTCCAATGTAAACAAGTTCTTGAGCCGTTCCCCTTAAGTAATCCAATTTACCAAATTTACACTTCTAACGATTACTATGATATTGTCCTTTTGACCAATGTACACTAACCCTTATCCTCGAGTGGCCTCTGGGCCTTGATAAGTGGTGATTCCTTAAAAAAAAAAAAAAAAAAAAAAAAAAAAAAGATACAAACAAAAAAATGATTCAGTAAAAGATATGAAATCAGTTGAAAAGATGTATTAAGTGAATTTTGACTGAACTGTTAATAGACGTGTGTCATGGGCGATGTTCTCGATGAAAAAAATATTTTTCATTATCATTTTGTTCAACTCTATTGATGTTGCATTCTATTAATCATATCCATACATTTGTCTTTCTTTTATTAGTTACCTTATCTCATGTTTTACTGTAGATATCATTACAACATTCAGGTAACATAGCCTTAAGCATAAAGAAATTCTGGCAAAATATAAATATTAAACAGAGTCTGATATTAATAGTTATCAATTCTACCAACCATCATAACTATCTACTAAAAGGTCGCGCTAACAAACATAGAAAAATCGTTTTAACAGTACACATTCAGAACTCATTCACCAAGATGTTGCCTACTCAATCGATGGTCGCATATTAGCACTTATGAATGTAGATGGCATCTCCATTGATGTTAAAAATATCTTCTGCTACTAGACTATATGTTTAATACTAATGGTGGTTGCGAACATACTATCATGTTACACTATTGTCTTGCTCAGGGAGCTGCTATTAATCTTTAAATTTAGTCATATTTGTTTCATGATTTGGGGCAAGGTCATCTTGGCTTGTGTTCACGCCGTCATTTTACATGCCAATGAGACATGGGCACCATACTTCCGATTTGCAATGGCTTTGGCGTAATTACTGTGCCATGATCAGATGGATGCATGGGAACAAACTAGAGGAAAGAATCATTTCAGTTTTGAAAAATTTTTGCCATTGTGGACAACTTGTCTTGTATCTGATCAACTTCCTGTAGGGTATATATTTTATCGTAAAGTTTACGCATCTACTTGCTTAATATACAGTCTTGTAACTATTAAGTGTTCCCATATCTTTCAAAGGATGCAGTTCTTCATTTATTCTACACTGGATTAAATGATACCATTTTCCATACAATACTCTAAACCATTCAGTTTTGTTGCCTTTATGATTTTCAATGTTCTTATGTTTCTATAGCAAAAATACAGAGAAAACCTTGGTCTTTAGCCAATAACAGAATTTGTATAACATGCATTGCACATGTGTGTGTGTGTGTGTGTGGTACCTAGGCAAACCAATAATGACAGACTAATTTCGTTGAATATGCAATTTTTGTGGGGAAAAATTTAATTTGCATACATGTGATTGCATTAAACATCAGCATCCTCAACATTGGGTGACTATGTAAACATGCAAAATTTTGTCAAAGGCAGAAGCAAAATCGATTTTTTTAATGAAATGAGAACATTCAAGGCAAATGAAAAACTGCAGTGTAAAGTATCGCAAATATTAACAAAATATTTAAAAAAAAAACTATCTACAATGTTTGTATCCCATTAGATCATCCTCGACTCTTTACATGTTACCTTTCCTTCAGTTAAAAAAATAAAAAGATGCCCAAGTTAACTGATAAAGTTCACAGTAATGAATTAACTTCAGTATAGATTGCGAATAATTTATGCTTAATATTTTCCTTTTTCTTATAGTTTGGTCTTTAACAACGGATCGTGCACACCATAACAAAATACTTGGTTCAATCATTTAGTCATAGATTCATTTCTCTGAATGTTGGTAAATATGGTCTTGTATTGTTTAGATTAATCGGAGAATTGTTCTCATCTTGAATGTTATCTACACAAGGTTTTGGTTGATGTAGCCTCCGACCATCAGGTATAAATGTCGCCAAGTTTTATGAAGGTTGAAGGTTACATAAACTGAAACGTTGTGCAACACCTAAAGGCCCTCCAGCGCTGCCTGTCCAAACTACTCTAGAACGAGGGGAGTCATTGGGTTCGCAGACAGATCTATATCCAACGTCCTTGGGAATGCCTGACTTGAAGTAGTGTGGCGTCGAAAGGCTGGCCTTCCTGAATCAAAACTTAATGTAATGAAGGAGTGTGTGGGACCCTATGGTCGAGGCCACCTTTCCTGACCTCATACTCAACCACACAGTCAAGGCACGCCGAAGGCTGTGTGGCAAAACGCAGTTCCTCAGAGAATGCTGAGCCATGGTCAAGAGACTACCTAAGTCCAGCAACCTTTCACTGGCTTTGAAAAAGCAATTATAAAGAATTAGTCACAGGGGCTGCCAATGACATGCTAGAGCTGGATGCCAGGCACAGGAATAATGAACAACTCTGAATTGTCCCTGACCTAGCGACCGCCCCGAAATGTGTCGCCCTTCAATGCCATAAAACAGTGCCAAACTAGTGAGTTCGGCCCAGGTGCCCCTGTTGTAGGACCTTAGAAGAAACACTGGAGCATAGTTTTTTTTGATTGCAGTGAACTTCATCGGTACTGAACATATGTAAAGGAGATGATGGCGTGAATCGATCCTGAACATCCTCACCCGCTGAACGTATCCCTGGTTGTGCACAATGCCAGACTGCCATGGAACAGAGAAAAACAAATGGTGTTTCTCACGATCCTGGCCATAGCCAGAATGATTGTGTGGATGTTGAGACTGAATGAGAAGCATGGAGTTGAATCTTGGGCACTAATTGAAAGTCAAAATCAGGACTGATAAGAAGAGATTACATCCCGCAACTTTTGAAAGATGATGGGTTAAGACAGCGAGCTTGTGCATACGAAGAGGAGCGAAGTTAGAGTATGTGTTCCCTGCCTAGGCATGGCATGCGTGGCTCCTAGTTTTGTCGGACCCTAGTCCCAGTAAGATAATCCTGGTTTGCCTTAACTAGCCAAGTTACTGGTCTCCCTCTCCTCTCCTGATAGAACTCAAAGTTACACCCCTCCCGGTCTTTTTCTCAAAACTTGAAGTGCATCCCCTCAACTCCCCCATCTTTTATTTTGTCCCAAACTTTGTGTTTTTAAATCCTTAGGAATCGAACTGCTTGTTTTCAGCCTTCATCAAACCAAAAAAAAAAAAAACAGGTGGTGTGCCATCTAGCGAGGGTTGGGAGTGCCCTACTAAGAACTTTTCTTTTTAGATTATTCCCCCCACCCACCCAATGAAATTTTTTTTCTACTCCTATTAAATTTATTTGTTAATAAGAAACGCTCAGTCTTTTCTGTTTATATATATATATATATATATATATATATATATATATATATATATATACACACACACACACACACAAAAGAAGCTGATGGTTAAAAAAAAAAATTTCATAATTTTTTATATATTTTTCTTTTACTTTTTCACATCATCTAGAGTAACCCTTCCAAGGTCATCATGAGTCGTTACACTACCGAGGATCGGATATTTATCGTAGAGTCGTATTTCCAGTTGAAGAGGTCAATATGAGAAACTCCAAGAGAATTTCGACGAAACTTCAACACAAGAAATTCCCCTACTCCCAATGCAATAAAAGCTATGGTGGCTCGATTTCATGAGCAAGGGTCTGTATGTGACCTCTCTAAATCTGGTAGACCCTGTACGGCAAGAAGTGATGAGAATCGTCAGAGATTAGCAGAGAGTGTGGCCGAGGATCCATCCACATCAGTAAGAAGGAGATCAAGTCAAATTGGGGTCTCTTGATCAATGTGGTTCCAGCAGGACGGTGCAACGGCACATACGGCATGAGAAACATTAAATCTGCTCCAGGACATATTCAGCAACTGAATAATTTCTCATGGCTGTGAGATAAATTGGCCACCCCGCTTGCCAGATCTCACATGTGCAGATTTCTTCCTTTGGGGTTACCTCAAAGAGCAGGTATACGCAAACAAACCAGCCACAATAAATGTCGTTAAAACAATATAGGAGGAAGTTAGGGCCATAAGCCCTGAAACATTAAGTGATATGTTGGACAATGCCCTGCAGAGAGCACAAGAGTGTGAAAATGAAAATGGCGGACATTTGAGTAACATCATTTTTCATAACTAAAATTAGACCTTGTGAAAAACATACTCTAGATTAAGTTGTGTAAATAAAATTAGAATAAGTAGACTATGATATCTTAATATATCTCGAAAACCATGGGGAGGGTCATCTACCTACATATGAAAATTGGTAAGCATAACTTAAATATTGAGGAAGTTAATCAAATTTAAAATCCGTCAGCTTCTTTTGGGATACCCTGTATATATATATATATATATATATATATATATATATATTTGATTTGAGAACAGTAAGTAGGACAGCCCTTGAAGTGATTGTTGTGAGAACTTTAACTCGGGATACCCCTTCGACAAGGAAAAAGGTACAGTGACAAGGATGACTCGGAAAAAATGGAGGGGGGTGGGTACAGACCCACCCCCCTCCATTTTTTTCGAGTTTACCTTGTGCCTAATTGTTTATTATTTAACATTTGTAATTTTACATTTGCAGAAAATAAATGATAAAAACCTCAATGTAGTATCTATTCTGATACTACACTTCATGTTTTTTTTGTCCTCGTTCAGTGAAGAATAAATCCTTCATGACCGAGACAATTGTTAATTTTGTTCTATCAAGATTGCCCCTTCTTGGGAGCTGGATTTTCCCCACATTAAAAACCGACCTTGTGTCTAATTCTACCCTCGTGGGGAGGCAAGTAAATAGGAATAATATTCTTAATAAAGGGCTATTACATTCTTTTTGCATAACTTACCATCTCAGTAAATTAAATAGGATTTAAAAAAGAACACACTAAAATAATGTCTTTAGTAATTAGAAAAAAAAAGATGCCTTACCATTAGTGCTTTTCTTTGGTAAAGGTGGAGAAGAAACATTTCTAGTTGAAATAAAGTCATTGACAGGGAAAACATTAGCTTTAGGAATTTTTACATCGTCCAATATATTTGTAAAAATGTATTGCATATTGTTTATGATTTCAAAAACATCAAAGAGTTGAGGGAGTTGCGAATAGAATCCATCAGAATAGTTGGGCAAACCATCTTCAGAGAGTTCACGGTTATTCTCGCATGAGGTTTTGTGTCGCTCTGGCTTTCTGAAAAAAAAAAAAAAAAAAAAAAATGTAATTATTTTTATTATTCATTCAACTCGAAACAAAGCAAAGTTAATTAAAAGAATACATTTAATATTTTAACATAAATGATATGATAGTTTATCTGTCAGGACAGAGATCATCTGATCATCCTAGAGATGATGGCGGACACATTCTGAGAGTTTGTTTAAAGTGAAGCTGGTTTGCACAATCAGCCTCACTCATTCCAACTAGCCTGATCCAGCGCAGGACAGAGTCGAGACAACTGGTGGCCAGGGTAATACAGGAGCTGCCGGAAGTGGTTAAGTCCTAAGTATAGTACCTGATATTCCCAAGTAGTCACCCATCTGGTATTGTCCAGGCTCAATTATTTAACTTCGATGATCTAATGAGAACCAGCATCAACACGATTATGCCGTATACTTATATAAATGACTTGTTAGGCCACAATAAATATTATTTATTCTTTGATTTCATTTGAAAATTCATAAAGTTTGACACATCTGTTGATACATTCTTACAGAACTAAAAATAAATCTGCTTGTAATTATCTTTATTCTTCATTCCTTTTCCATAAAAAGTGAAAAGGCTTATAATTTTGCCATCTATTTTATGTACGTGCTTATGGTGTGTACAAAGACTAATGTAAATAAATGACATTTGAAGAAAGTCTCTTTAAATGGTTAGAGACATTAAGAAATATTAGAGTGGTGGAATCAGCAGAGTAAGAAGAGCAAGATAAATACGTAAATATGGATAAAAATAAATGTACATTTGTTCAGTTAATTATGAATTATCGCTAATCAGAACAATTAACATGAAGTTTCATAATCCAATCCCTAAACTAAGGTATATTTTAGCATGTAGTTTGTGATTAAAATAAATAGCAAAGCAGCTAATTCAAAGACATTTAATAAAATAATAGATATAATAATAGAACATATAAATTGTCAGATGCAAACTGCCAAAATAATCAGAAAAAAAAAAAAATAACATTGATAAAGATGTATTCAGTTAGAAAGCCAAGTGTTAAATGAAAAATTTAAAAAGAAAAAAAAAAAAAAAAAAAAAAGGAAGCCGGATACTTTGTAGCATAGAACTCAAAATTATCTCAAAAAGAACTAACCGGCACGGACGGTTATGGCATATTCCAACTTTGACCAAGTAGAACATATTTCTCTTCACCCTTTATGTGAAAGACATCTATATGAAAACATGCAAGTTTTTACATCATACAATGCACGTTTTTCATTTACCATTGGAATTTTGTATATTTTAAAAATGTATTGCTACTTATCAAGGCTAAAAGCCACCCGAGGATAAAGGCTAATCGGATTGATTGTCGGTTTAATAATAATATTATGAGAGTATTGAAAATAATGAACTGAACGAGTAAAATTTAATGATTTATGAAGACGACTTTTGACAAGCATTTGCTAACATCAGATTTGAAGACGATCATGTTGTACTCTGCAGGAACTACGCAGTGGATAGAGGCGTTGAATCTGTATGATTTCAGGTGAACATTGAAGATAGTGATTTCAATCCTACTCAAAAGCAGGCCAGAGGATTAATTAGCCAAAACGTAGTGAGACAATTATGGAAAGCGGATACAGTTACACAACTCAGCATCCCTATCCTGTCGTTGTTAATCACCTGAAGGATTGGTTGGTTGGTTGTTTTACGGCATATCAACCCTTTTTGGGTTATTTAATGCCGAATCCAAAGATTTTGAAGAAAAAACTTTTTTAATAGAATATATTTGTTGTTTTCATGTCAGTTTCTATTTAACCCATAGTTGGGACCCTAATAGGTACTACCACTCCGGGTTAGAATGGACCTGAGAGCAATGGTAATTAAAGGGTGGCTCCACTGGATATAGTTTAAGGTCATATCCAGGACCCACCTGAAGGAGGCTGGAGGATGAGTTACCTGAAACGTGAAGTAACCATGAAGATGAGGATAACAGTTTGCAAAAGAATGAAGACACAAATTACTGTTCTTATCTTGAATTTTATTCTCACGTTTCAGCCAAGGTAGCCACAAGGATCATCACAATCGATTGCTCCTGAGTAAACTTATATAGTAGTAAAAATAGATAACGATCCACCCTTCCCCAGCATATTTGTGATTAATAGCCTTTTTAAATGCAAGAAACATAATTAAATCTGTTTTATCAGTCATATAAAGCAAATATTGTTAATTAAAAAAATTTCTCATAGATTTTAATATTTGTACATCGGATATAAGTGCTAAGTAATAAGCAATTCTAAGTGACAGTCTTTTTGAGGTTTAATGGTTAATACTAAGAATACAATTACATATTACTTGAGACGGTTATAGATGACAAAACAAAAGCAATCTAACACTGAATTAACGGATTCCATTTAAATTTCCAGATTTCGAGCAAACAACCTTGAAGAAGGTTGGAGGTTACAGTGGCCGAAACGTTGTGAATATAAAAACTATGAGTAATCTGAATATTCAATTTCATTGAAAAATTAAAAAAAAAAAAAATAAAATAAATAAAAAGTCTTTATTTCTATCCTTTTCAAACTGATTATTCATTAAACGCCTTTTGCGAGTTTGGCTTATCAGATCAGAAGATTTTTAAACTTATATATCACCTAGGAAATAGAGATCTTTTTTTTTTCAATAATCCAAATAAACTTTAACAATTCTAGTCTTATGGCAAGCAACAGCAAATGTTTTGAAGCATAAACTCAATTAGATAAAAATACAAATCGACGGTTTCTTTCAACCAACCTTAGACATAAGAATGTTCCTTCTGAATTTCATCATGTAATATTAAAACCTGAAAACACATTTCGTCCTCTTTTCCTTCAGATTCAACACATCTGCACATGCCACAATCAAGCCAAGGTCTTTGCGACAGACAGCCTCAGCAGACACAATAACAACTATTAAACATAGCAACTACATATACACATCGTATTGAACCCATATATGTAGAAGTTCATATACAAACACTAACTGGCAAAATAGAGGTAAACTAATATGCACACACATTTATGTCTATTCCATTTGTATACTATCATAACTACTGTCTCACACATCACCGGCCGAAATGTACAGGTTTACTCAAACTCTCCTTACAGACAGAATATTTTCAAATATTTTTTTATGGAAATCGCTTGAAACAAGGCATGACCCTACTTTATGTAAGGAGCAAACATGGATGAAAGTTGATCATTGCAAAGACAGGAGATACCTATTGACCTTAGTCTTGAAGGAAAACAGTAGCAAGAAGAGAGTTCCACAACCTTACAGTCCTTGGAAAGAAGCTACTAGAATAGGAAGTATTAAAACAGTCAAACAATAAGTCAAACGAGCTGAAACAAAGGAAGCAGGGAATAGATCAGACAATTCTGAATAACACATACCATAATATTTGTAGAAAAAACTGAGACTAGCAATATCACGTCTGTGAGAGAGCGGTTGCAGTGAAGAAGAAAGGGTGAGAGCCAATCAAATTAGATACGTTTCTGCAATTTATCAAGAAGCTTTAAACGGAACAGATTCACCAACCCTAACATGACAATACGCCATACATGATCTGATAGTAAATTTGTAAAGATAGAGAATAGCCTTGGGTATGAGAAAGCGTTTAGAGCGATAGAGAGAACCAATTTTACGAGAAACAGAAAGAGCAATGGAATTAATATGTGGACTCCAAGAAAGACTAAAACGGTTTGGGGGACGCTGAACTCTCAACCATTACAAACTTACTTTTCGTAGTGTGGACAAGTTATCAATAAAAAATTTATCGTATGGATAAACTTTGTTATTCTTTCTTTTGATGTTGCCTTTCGCTCTACAATCTCTTTACACAATTTGGACGCAAAGATTGCTTGTTGGAAAATTATTACAAGATGTAATATAAACAGAGCTTGATAAACAGAAGAGAGCTGTTAACTTGTAGCTTATCTTAAGAAAATATAAACAACTTAGAATATCCTGCACCTAGCTCTGAATGAGTCATCTCAGTCACGTGACAATATTTCTTCCACTTTCATACGAGTACTAGAGATGAACAAACGTTTGACAGCAGTTGTCTTTAGAAGTATAAAGTTTTATATATTGGAACAAAGAAAAATATGTACAAATTAAACAGGAGAATATAAAAAAAAACAACTAAAGAATGTGACTTGAAAGTAAATTTTAATGATAATTTAAATCGCAATCATACTTGTCAATTTTGAAATTAAATGAAATGGTTGTAGGATTGACATTTTATTTCAGGGGGAAACAAATGTTATTGTTAAAATCATCATAAATCTTTATCTACTAGATTCCATTTTCCTGATGTTGCTCGGTATTAAATATCAATTAAATTCCTTAAAAAAATACTCGAGCCAAAATCGAAACCAAAACCTAAAGGCAGTGAGTCAAGTACGATAACCACTAGGCCAGCTTAACATAACCTTTACAAAGTGTTTCCAAACCTAATCTGTCATGTGACCAATTCATGCATGCGCATTTGTGAAACAGTTGACAAACAGATAAAAATCCAATGACCTCCGCATACCAATTTTTCAATTTTGACCCCTTAGCGGTCGTTTCTTCCGGATGGAAATTAATCAAAATTTTTTCACATTTCTGAATACCCTATATACCAAATTTCAAGTCTGTAGATCCAAAATTCGTTGAGTATATAGGTTAAGTGTCCTCATACACACATTCTCACTTTTATAGATTACTAATGGAGATTTGGCATCTGTCTGAAGACAAACTGTACTAGTAATAGTACAGTTTGTCTTCAGACAGATGCCAAATGGTAAGGGATTATGTAACATTAGACCATCCTCCCAGGCTTAATCTCCTTGAGAGAGAGAGGTATAGCATACATAAAAAAAAACAAAAAACAAATCACAATCGGCTGCTTCTGAGCAAACTTACTTATATAGTAGTAAAAATAGATAACGATCCCCCCCCCCGGCATATTTGTGATTAATAGCCTTTTTAATACAAGAAACATAATTAAATCTGTTTTATCAGCTATATAAAGCAAATATTGTTAATTAAAAATTTTATTTCTGATAGATTTTAATATTTGATTCTAATCGATATTTTATTTTTTATTAGTCATCAAAGACAGATCTTTTATTCTAACATTCAGCAATCCTAACACTGCAACTAATAACATTGGAAAAATTTAATAAACAATTTTTTTAATATTTATTAGCTCCACTGTAGAGAGAGAGGTGTAGGGAGGAGGTGAAGAAAGAAAATAGTAAGAGGAAGAGAAGAAAAAAATAGAGATGAGACAGAGAGGAAGGGAAGAAAGAAAGCCAATTCTTTGTTTTTGTAAGTGCTAGCAATGTATATTCCTAATTGTCAAGTTGGTTCAATCAGTCAACTTACTATACTTAGAGACAATGATTGGAAGTTCAAATTTTCCATAATTTTGTATACTTAGATTTTGTCCCAAAATGAACTCAAACATTTCAAATTATAATAGTATAAGATGTTTAGTTTTGCTTCCCCCCACCTCCTTTTTTTAATATTTAATTTAAAGAAATTTAAGACCCTCGGCGATGCTGGGTAGTCCGGCTAGTGATAAATAAACTATAATATATACTAACAAATTTCTTTCACGAGATAAATTTGAGGAAGAAAGATGAATAATTTATATATAGAATACAAGTAGGAGGCTATTAAAAAGGAAAGGGAAAGGTTCACTACAAAGACAAGACTATCATTTTACAGTTGTGGGTAATGAGAAAGATTTAAAGCGAGAATGCATAAAAAAATATCAATTAAAACTTTGTTTTACTGTAAAGCAAATTGTTGGTTTGAAAGAAAAAAAAAAAGATGATCAAGATAGTGTTAAATGTTACAAAATGGCTACCAAAAAAAATATCATTTTGTAGTGCTTTTATGAATTCTTTTTTTTTTTTTTTTTACTACATAGGAGTCACGATTTACGACCCGGGGGGCACTCGAGGATAAGGGTTACTGAGTGTATAGTAGTCAATAAGATAATATAGTAATCGTTAGTAGTGGAAATTTGGTAAATTGTATTACTTAAGGGGATGGTTCATCATTAAAGACAACCAAATTGTAGTCAGATGGAAAACAGGCAAATGGAAGAGAGTTCCACGGGCGTGCAGTTCTAAGAAAGAAGCTTTGTTCATGGAATCTACATTTTGGTTTAGGCACAGATAAAGAGTGGGGAAAATTATTGACAGTGGTTCCAGCTAGACGAGTGTTTTTCGTGAAAGTTTGGCGAGGACCATAGATTGGAACTCGGACGAGCACTTGCCATAAAAATAACGATAAAGCAGACACAAACTCACGTCTCTTCTGTGGGAAAGAGGTTGCAGGGAAGAGAAAAAGGGATTCCCCACTTAGCTATAAAGTCTATTTTGAATTCTGTCAAGGCAGGTAAGTTGCTTTTAGTAGTTCCTGTCCAGATGTGCTCGATCTCTGGACGTACTTGACTTTTATATAGATAGAGAATTGTATCAGCAGTACGATATCTACTATATTGTTAATATTTCAAATGAAAATATATTTTAAACATGTACAGGTTCTGTGTTTGCATATGAAAGAAACGAATATTACAATATAAGATTTTGACATTATCATCCTTTTACATGCAGCACCTGGTACTTTTAAAGGATTACTTTTCTGGTACTGACCAGGCTCAACATAGCTTAACTTTGGTGATCCAATGAGAACTGGTGCATCAACGTGATTATGCCAAAAGCACAAAAAAATTAATTAAAATACAGAATTATGCCATGAATAAAATAAAATTTTAAGATTTTATTTTATCAATATAATATTCTGCTTGTTCCTTCCTTAGTCCGTACGTTACGCTTTGAAAAAGGTCAAATGCAATTTTTTTAAGGTCAAACTGCTTAAAAAATAACAAAAATAAATAAATAAATGCTAAATTAATGAAGTTTGGTTTTAAAAGGGCAAATCTGGAGTGGCTGTTGGTGGACTCCAAGAAAAACGACTTGTGTCAAGCTGAAAATCTCTCAAATACTACTGCTCTCTACGATTACAGGTTCATCCAAAAATAAACATTGATACACACAAGAATGAAAATTTGAACATGCATTTCTAATGCTAACGTTTTTGACTCACTGTAAACGTTCTACAAACACAAACATATTTAACAAATGATATCAATTCAAACTAGCAGAACCTGCTGTGTAAATTCCACAGCGGACTCTTTCATAGGTAATATATTGATGCTGGCATTCTGTAGATGTTCAGTGTAAATGGAGACGCTCTGATATTATTGTAGCTCTTTTGTTAAAACTGCAAAAGTATTTATCTAAGCTAGCAGGGACGCCTGGTATAGCCCAGTCGTAAAGTATGCTTAAATATGATATTTTAATTCTTGCAGATTTCATATATATTATTATAGAGATAATGTTCTATCGATTTTTATATGTTATAAAATTGCGATTTCAAAAATAAAAAAATATGTCCATATGACTTGGATGCATCAGCTTGAATCGAAACCGAAACGAAAACTTATGAAAAAAATATAACTGGAGTTCCTTCAGCTATAATCGAAACTGAAACCAAAACTTATGAAGAATTCTTGGTAAAATTATTTATTACAAAAAAAATGAAAGTCCATAACAATTAAATGACAGACACTCGGATGTAAGCGTGACACAAAATAAACAACACACACGCTATTCTATTAATATATAGATGTCTGGATTTTTTATGTGGCATAACGAATAAAGTACTGAGTAAAGTTCAGTTTCAAATGACAGTCTTTTGGAGTTTGAAGGTTCAATCCTCAGCGCAGGCAATACTAAAAATAAATTGTGAATTACTTAATACTACAATCCGGTCATGGCTGACAGTATGATAATATGCTAATGCTACCTCCGTTGATTAAATAAAACGTTCTATTTGAAATTTCAGTACCAGAATCCAGAGTTCAACAATATACACCTGAAAAAGGTTGGAGGTTACATCAGGAACTTTGTGAAAATAACACTCAAGATGAGAATAGTAGTCCGAGTAATCCAAACTATATCAACTTTCATAGCATTGTAGATTTGTATAAATGTCACATTGCATTAACTATATATATATTTTTTTTATCTCTTTCAGAAAGACTTATCCTGCATTGACAGAGTTCAAAATAGACTTTGTAGCCTTGTAAGGGATGCCCTTTTCTCTTCCCTGCAACCTCTTTCTCACAGAAGAGATGTTGCGAGCCTATCTCTGTTTTATCGTTATTTTCATAGTAAGTGCTCGTCTGAGCTCCAATCTATGCCCCCCCCTCGCCAAAATTTCACGAAAAACACTCGTCTAGCTGAAAACACTATCAATAATTTCCCCCACTCTTTATTTGTGCCTAAACCTAAATGTACATGTACAAAGCTTCTTAACTGCACACCTGTGAAATTTTTCCATTTGCCTTCTTTCCTGCTGATTATAATATGGTAGTCTTCAAGTCCAATGTAAACAAGTTCTTGATGAGCAGTTCTCCTTAAGTAATCCAATTTACCAAATTTCCACTACTAACGATTACTACCATTGACTACTGTACATGCTTTAACTCTTATCCTCGAGTGGCCTCTGGGCCTTGATAAGTGGTGACTATGTAAAAATAAAAAAATAAACAAAAAAAAAGAAAAAATACTGACGAACCAATTCTTAATGTTTGAAACTACAGTAATAAAAAGGCTTTTTTCTTATCTCCCAAAGCACCTTATTTGGTCTCTGAATCCGATGATATAACGTTTTAACTGACTAGACACAAGTAGACACACCCTTTGCATAATAGATTCCTCTTTTATTCTTATTGTCTTACACACTCTTGGAGACTTGGGCACATTTTTATTACTGAGGTTATGAAAATATTTTAATGTCAAACATTTGGAGGGCGGGCTTCATTTTGCTCATGTTATATGCATTGTTGGAAACGCATTTCTAAATTTAATGTTAACAAAAAAATAAAAATAAATAAAATAAAGTAAATTTGCAAAATTAACATTTTAACTAAATCCCTCCCTTTTCTTAAAGGGAAGGATTTAGTTAAAATGTTAATTTACAGTTATCGAAAACTAAAAATATTAAATATAAACTATTTTTGTAATTAGATACAATCCTTTCAAAATTATTTTCCAAGCAACAAATATGACAGCAAATTTCATTAATGAAGGACGGATCAAAAGCCTTTTTTTAAAAAGATAAAACAAAATAAATAAAAAAGGTAAATACAAATAATAAAAATAAATATTGAAGTAGTATCTAAAATTGACAACAAAATCAAAAGAAATAAACAAATAAAACCGGTGTAAATAAAAAATTCAATAACAAAAACTGAAGTGCCGGAAAATCAATGTAATTGAACCGAGAAAGGAATCAAAAGCGAGTTTAACAAAAAAAAAAAAAAAAAGACAGGGTCATCCAATTAGAAAAATATTTTTTTCTATTTAACTTTCCAAAAATTTTTATAAATTAAAATTAAATTTCTTTAAATTAAAATAAAAAAAATTTAAGATGAATTTTTCAATATATTAAATTAGAAAAACTTGTTAATTCATTGTAAAATTTTATTTTACACAATTCAACATAAATATTAGCTTTTATACTAATGTACCCCTGTCATAAAAAATGAAAGCATACCTTTTGCATTACTTAGTGCAGAATTCATTAACACACAAGTGTAGTTTTTAATTGCTAAGATTAAATAATGAATCATGCTTGAACACATAGAAAGGTAAAGAAAAATATTAAAAGCCTGTAAACAAATTGAATTCCTTATATTTATCAAAATATTTTATAGATCGCAGATACTGCACGTAAAAAAAATCAATAAGTGTATTTATCATTTTTTTTTCGTCTCAGGAACTCCAATTTCATTTTATGTAGTTGCCTTTCCACTGTTTAAGTTTATTGGTTAGGCTGATCACGGAAAACAAGATTTTGGTCAAAGACGATAAAATCACGATTCATTATGGACGTTAACGGATCAAGGAGTAAAAAAACTGAGAACAAAAGGTTTTGCATTCTGAGACAATACAGAAGATTCCAATTATGTGAAAATATATGCTAATAACACTCCAAGCTGCAGAGTGCAACATTACCGATGTGCAAGGGGCCAATGGCAGATAGTTTGACAATTTTATGGAGGGTGATTATTACTTCAAATATCAATTTATGAGGAGATTAAATCAGTTCTTGAACCAGGTCATAAATCCGACTAAAATGTTTGTGGGAACAAGAAATCCTATAAAGATAACTCACATTGTAGCTCAGTTTTTTTGTTTTTTTCTTAAGCAGTTTACAAAAGAACGGCGGTTTTAAACATCACATGTTACTATCAAGATATTTACACTCTAATGATTTAGCAGAGCATCACTTACAGATGATAAAATCTATCATCAGGAAAGCTGTATTAAATGGCTGTGACCTAGACAGTGCTCTTATGCCCTCGGACAACTTTGATAGACCATATAATCCCATTATCAGATGAACTGACGTACAACAAGAAGCTGGTTGGAAACTTTCCAGCAAAAATATACTAACCATATTGCATAAAAGGAGGGAGTAGTTGTGATGCTATAAAGATCCCCCACCCTCACTATGAGAGAGATTAGCTAGAAAATGAATGAAATATACATGGACAGTTAGCCATTAATAGCGGGAAGGGGGTGTCAGAAATAAAGGTTGTCACTTCTTGAGATCCAAAGGTTACTCGAGGATAAGGATTAATGTGTGTTAGGTAGACTATGAAACATTGTGATGATCGGTAACGGTAGAACTTGGACAGGGCTTTACATTGTGAATGAAACAGTCGCGTTTGCAAGTGATTTTTCCAAGTGGCGACAAGAAATAAAACTTATCTTTTGGCGATTGTGTTTTTCGGGTTTTTTTTCCACGGACAATCTTCCAAACCGCATTGCTGAGTGTAAAATGTCTTTTCAACACCCTTTTTTTTATATATAAAACGAGTAAAGTCATATTATTTAAAGAACAAAAAAATTTAATAGAATATATATATATTTTTTTTAACAAAGGCTATTTAAGAAACATTTGAATTCAAATGATTATACCTTCAAGTCTCAACATAACTTCAGTGCATATTTATAATTACACTAAATACAGAAAAATCTTCGATGTACATTCTTGTCACAAAATGAAGATTTCAAATTCCAAAAATCATGTGCGTTTTGCAAGTAACTTTTCTATTTGGCTAGTAAAGGAAAATATTTAGCTGTCAAAGTTCAACTAAAGATAAATTTGTCCATAGACGTGTTGGGTAAAGTTTGATAATTTAAGAGGACAGCTGAAGAATTTATTTACATTAGATTTGAAAACAATCATGTTATAGTCAGCTATGAAGCAGCCACACGGTATTGTGCTTCATAGACGGACAGTTTTAGCAAATAAACTTTGCTCATGGAATTTGAATTTAGTTTCAGGCCCCAAATAGATAAAAATGTGAGTGTTCAAAGTGTGTTTTTCAGTGGAAGTAAGCAGAGAAAAATCAGATATATTGGATTTCTGGGTGAAAGTAAAACTATTTGGCAGACATTAGCTGCTGATGGGAGATCAGCGATACAGCTCAACAATGAACAATCAAGATGAAGAGAACAGTAGCAGAGCACAAGACACTGACATTAGGAGGCTAAAAGATGTGAATTTAGTTCAGATGTAGAAACACTAATGACAGAACAAGATTCACTCTTAAACTAATTAACTGATCATTATGGATTTTGGAACACAGCTGCTAGGCATAAGGGAAGGCAATGTGGATTATATTCAGTTTTATGTAAAAAGAACTATAAAAAGGGGGTGGAAGTTGTTCATGAAAATTCAGATACCTTCAATATTTGTGTGATGGATCAGGCATCAATAAATATTTCCAAAATTTCAGTTTGTTTGGGGTATTTTAAAAGGAGGAGCATAATATAGGCACAACCTGCCACTTAAAATGTCATTTCAGATTTACATTGAACTGGATCCATAATCATTAGGCATCAATGTAGCAGGAGTCTGTAAATTTCAATTTCTGAAGAAGCTTTAAATTTAAGATCTTTTCTAAAATCAAATTCGGAATGGATTTTGATCAAATTTAGAATAAGGATTCTATACATAAGGTTTTGTATGATTATAACTCAATAAGTCCCGAGCCTGAAACAAATAGTCCTATTAAAAAGGATCCATGATTTTTATACCTTCAAATGACAAGTGTCAAAATTTGAGCTCAATCTGAGTCTTAGTTTACAAATTAGTTATTTAAGTTGCATATTTTCAAAACAATAGAAAAGTCTGAGTTTCATGTGCTTTCTGATGGGAAAAATACTGTTTAAGCAAAGCAATGGCCTGATAATTATTGTTCAGCTTTGCTTCATCAGAAACAATGTTTAAGAAGGGGTAAGCCAACTTTAAACACCGTCATGCAGACACAATTGTTGTCGAATGCTCAGGTTGCACAAATTCAGCATTTGCACTGGAAAAAACATTAAAAAATCCAAAATCATTTTGTCGAATTGTAAATTGAAGTTGTGAGATAGCACTGGATTTAAAGATATCAGAAGGCAGGGTATTCACCATTTTGCATGAACATTTGTTAATGAGAAAGTTGTATTCAAAGTGGCTGTTGCATTTGCAAATCAAAAACAATGCATCAATCATTCAGAGTTTTGTTTACAACTGTTTCAATGCAACAAAAAGGAGTTTTTACATTAATATATGATAATGGACGAACATGAATCTACCACTTTATTGTGAAATCAAATGTCAGCTTAATGGAGAGCGGCAGGTGAAAGCTTCCCAAAGATGCAAACATCAGCAGCGACGTTTTGGCCTCTGTATTTTGGGATTCACAGTATATTTTGTTCATCGCTTAACTAAAATTGAACCTTTAATAGTGAATAATATATCGCATTATGGATGCATTTGAAGAATAAAAGTGTTATTTCATTAAAACAATGCATCATGTCACAAGTCAATTGCAATACAATAAAACCCCAGGACACTGGCCCCGGGGTACAGTTTTTCAGTTTACAATGTGGAATACAATGTTTTTTCCGGCCACTGGTTATGGTATTTACCATGCCTTATGGTGTTATTTATGTTATTTGATCATATACATGTGTATTATAATATGTACTGTATAAAATTTTGCTTAGGCCCCGCCATACAGCGATTTCACCTTATGATCCCAACCCCGGAACGGATTAATGCAGAAGCCTAGGGGTTCTACCGTGATGACAAAACTACATGAATTGCATTTCGAATTGCTTCAGCAGTCTATTCTTCAGATATGGCTCCAGAGACTATTAGCTGTTTGCAGACTTCAAAAGAATGCTCCAGAAAAAGAGAATGTATTATTGATATTGAAAACTGAGTTAGCGTTAGAATCAGTGTATCACCGTAGAAGTTGACTATGTTGATAAATAAAGTCGAATTTTGCCTAAAAATGGTTCTGTTAGTTATGTCTTAGGTTTATCTTCAATTTAATCTTTGTAAGAAAGACAGAAAAATTATGCTAAATCGCTCTTTTCAGGGAATTGATTTTATCCAGTTAATGGGACAAGTATTAGCCTAGTATATATAAGAAATTTAAAAGATGGAAAAGGAAAGAAAAAAAATGGAAAGTTTGATTTAACAAAATTAAAAATACAACTTAGTTACAAAAACATTCATTATGCAAACTTGAAAGTAGGAACAATCATTTTCATAATTTTCATCATTTTGTTTAAAAAAGAAAAAAAAATGATGAAGTTTATCATCTAATAGTGTGTGATTATTAAAATGTAAAGTGGCATGCAGCCCTGTTTATTTTTTCCATATGTGTGTGTTTTCATTAATATATATTTTTTTCTTTCAAAAACCAAATAACTAACCTTCATAAAGACCTACAAGGATGTTAGCCAATGTTAGCCTCAAGGGAGAACCCATAGAGACACCGTCAATCCGTTTGTAGAAAATGTCATTAATACTAATTTCAACCAACGATGGTGCATTTCATCAATTCCACAAATGCTTTGGGAGAATAAAAGGAGTGGGTAGTTGAGTACGGAATAAGGCATCTGCACATATGTTAATCATCTCTAGAAGGGAACACAGGCAAAAAAAAAAAAAACTTGAAATATCAAAGGAACACAAATCTGTCAGCATGAGAATAATTTTGTATAAAATCCAAAAATGTAAATGAATCTTTAATGCCAAATAAACTATAGTGTTCCAAATTAATGGCAATTTGGCAATCTTATATTGTGAAGGTAATATGGGTCTTAGCAGTACCCCATCTTTATGGGTTTTAGGTAGACCATAGATGCAGGGATGGATAAAACCAGTATGGCTGATCAAATTAGAAATAGTAGTGGGAAGAGCTCCACTCTTAACCTATTTAACTAGTTTTTGAAACTGTCTTGATAGATGTACTGAAATCATGTATTTACTAGACACAACTGAACAAACTTATGTATCTCCCAGTGACTGTATTTGTTTGTTTTGGTTCTTTGCCTCAGATTTTAATCAGTTGCTTTTTATGATACATAGCGTTGTGTATTGTGACAAAATTATGTCAACCCTTTGCCGGTTTTTTAAAAGACTGTTTCTCTAAGTTCAGATGCCTCACTCCAGTGATGATTTGCTCTATTAACCAAGTTTAGTTTTCCTAAGCATCTTAGCACTTGCATCTAGCCAGAAAGTCATCTATGGTAGGTCTGCTTGCGTATACCAACACAGGTAAAAATGCAAGATGCAAAAGTTTACTTGAGGTTCTAACCCTTTGTTGAATTTATGCAAAATTACTTTCGGATCTCTTTGATCAACAGTTTTTAGAATGTCCATGCATCAAACGTTCTAAGGTCTTTATTTTTTCTTTGGCTAAGAAACAGAATGAGGACAACCTCATTATTATATCTTTCAATAGATGCTTAGCAGTTTTAGAAAGAAATCGATTCTGACTTTCTTTTCAGACTAATGTTCCTTTTTATTCTTTATTTCTAGTAATAATAATTTTTAGGTGGAGTCAATTTAACCCTTGTGTATTGCAGAATTAAAAGCCGATTCTAAGATAAATAACGTATCTGAATATGAAATCCTGGGCTGCTTTATGTCTTAACATGTGAAAGAAAGGCATGCATATATATATAATGATTGTATATGTAGTTTATTATCAGAAATATTTCTAGTAGAAAAATAGAAGCTACAACAGAGCAACTGAACGACTCAATAAGGTGTTTAGAAGGCAAACACACAACATGCACCCATAACTATTATAAAAGAATCTTGCCACAGAATACAGTGACAACATGTTATATTGGAATGCACTTGAACAGATAATTTCCTGAAAATAAATGCTTGAATAAAAGCTTGTCTTTTCTGCTGGTCACTGTATTTCTTTTTATATAAAGTGTCCACAGTGTATATAAAGTGTTTTTCAAAATAGACTTCACCTTTAAAAAAAAAAAAATTTATAGCTAAGCACCATATTCTACAGAATTCCTAGTTATTCTTGTATTCACTATCACCATATAAATGGTATCTCTTTACAATAAAGTATTACATTAACACGAATTATAGGATTTATTTTACGCTGAACTAACCGGTCTACCAAGTATTACTTGGAGCAAACGTGTAACATAACTTCTATTCCTTTCTCCCTTTTTTGTCTAGTTCATTTCTCTCTGGGAGGGGACACACACACACACACTTCGAGTTTGCTAACTAAAAATCAGAGTTACTTTCTTTTTACATAATAACCCTAAAAAGATGTGTGCAAGTCTTGATAGCATTAAATGATATGATCATTTGACCTCCCATTTTTTTTTATCCAGGTTACACCAGTTAAATAAGTACTAACTTTATGGGTGTTATATTCTTTTCAAGTTTTAGCTAGACAAACACATTTGTCATTTATAAAATAGATGGCATGCTTTATTCAACTGACAGAAGTGCTCTCTTAGTACAATATTTAAAGAGCTATCTCAAAAAATGGAGACAATTAGGGTCATAACATCACATTGGCAGCCACGAGGACAATTGTAAAAGCACGTAAATTTATAACAATTTAATCAATAGTATATAGATAAAAAATTAGAAATACACTTAGCTAAAAAAAAAAAAAATAAAACCTTGTTGAATTAAAAATCAAAACATTTTCACATTGTTCATAATGTCTCTTTTTGATATGCATGCAAACGTTTTAAATGTTTCTAGTTAACAAACATCCCGTCTCCATAAAAATTAATTATTTAAAAAATTTTTTAACATAGTAAAAGTTTAAATGTTAGCATAAACCTGCCTACTAAATTTGCAAACTTGTGTTTAAATTGTGTTTAAACCGTGACAATAACTGAATTTAAATCAGAATTCTTAACATTCCAATGAAACGAAAAAGAAAAATGCAGGTGCTAAATAAGTGTCAGAAAAAAAAATTACCATTTTTATTTTGAATTTATTTAAAACTGCATTTAGAAGCGTTACAAACTACGCAATTTTTAGAGCCAATTTTTATAGTAAAATTTTACTCTTCATCCTCGATGTTACCAACCAGAAAAAAAATGAGATTCTACTTTTGTGTATGTGTTATTACATGTTTAAACTCTAAAAATAGCTGATTTTTTTTTTTTTTATAGAGTGGGTTCCTTTTATTATATTAAATTACGTAAAATGATTACCCATTTCTTGACTATCGGCTGACAAAACAAATTTATTTTTTCTTTATACCCCACGAAATAGTCGCCATTTTTTTTTGGGGGGGGGGCAGGGTTCGCATTACCACATCATATTTTCATATTGATCGCCTAAGACTTAGGGTTAGTGGTGGAGCTAATAAAAGGAGGGGACGAAGTTATTTTCTACCCCCCCCCCCCAGATGATGTTTATTCAGGAGGAAAAAAGCAGGATATTTTAAATAAATTATAAAATGCTCTTCATTAATCCAAACACTAACCCCAAGTCTGGGGTAGCAAAGCTGGAGGTCTCAATTCTGAAAAAAATTTTAGAATAAAAATTTTGTCCCTAAAAAAGGGACAAGATTTTTTATTCTAAAATTTTTCTAAAATGCAGAAAATGGTTACTTGTTCAATCCTAAACTATGATAAATAATTGAGTGATCATTTCATCTGAAAAATCTATAGCAAAATATAAGTGATCTCATTTGTAGTGTCTAAAACTAATTTTTACAGGGTGAAAAGAAAAGTCATTTTAATTTTTCTGTTAAGAGCATGAGTGCAAAGGGTACAATTTTACCCAGTTTTGTTTCTCTAAGTATTGCAATCTAGAGATTAGGTAAAATCTCACTCTGATTTAAATGAAACAATTATCTGAGGGAGATTCTACCTTTTCATAACAAATTTAATAATTGAAAATGGAAATTAGCTCCCAAAAATACGTTGTTTAGTATTGCACCTAAAATGCAGTTTTACCGTCTTTCCTCCGCCTTAAAAGGACAAAAAACAAAACAGATTAGATAAAATTGGAAAGGAAAATAAATTTTTTAAAAATTGGAAAATAAATTTTTTAAAAATTGGAAAATAAATTTTTTAAAAATTGGAAAATAAATTTTTTAAAAATTGGAAAATAAATTTTTTAAAAATTGGAAAATAAATTTAAAAAAAATTGGAAAATAAATTTAAAAAAAATTGGAAAATAAATTTAAAAAAAATTGGAAAATAAATTTAAAAAAAATTGGAAAATAAATTTAAAAAAAATTGGAAAATAAATTTTAAAAAAATTGGAAAATAAATTTTAAAAAAATTGGAAAATAAATTTTAAAAAAATTGGAAAATAAATTTTTAAAAAATTGGAAAATAAATTTTTAAAAAATTGGAAAATAAATTTTTAAAAAATTGGAAAATAAATTTTTAAAAAATTGGAAAATAAATTTTAAAAAAATTGGAAAATAAATTTTAAAAAAATTGGAAAATAAATAAAAAAATTGGAAAATAAATAAAAAAAATTGGAAAATAAATAAAAAAATTGGAAAATAAATAAAAAAATTGGAAAATAAATAAAAAAATTGGAAAATAAATAAAAAAATTGGAAAATAAATAAAAAAAATTGGAAAATAAATACATTTTTAAAAAACAATAAATATATAAATAAAAATAAAAGAAAATTAAAAACTAAATTATAATTTACAAGAATTTATTATTTGACAGAAAACTGAAACATTAAGTAATCCTTAATCTGCAGAGTTCCAAAGAATGCATTCTTCTCATCAGGAGAATTTTAGCAAAATAATTGTTATAGCAAAGCTATGCTTTTGCTGATACTAGCCTTAATTGAAATTATGCAATAAAAAAAAAAACTTATATATGCATAATAGTGGAAAAATGTAACGCAAAAAAGAAATGAAATTAAAAGGATCTGTAGCGATCAGGTAGATCAATTATTTTGATAAAATCTTTCTTCTGATGAAAAGAATGCATTCTTTGAAACTTTGCAGATTAAGGATTTGTTAGGGTTTCTTTCAGAGGTTCCTGTCAAATACTAAATTCTAGTAAATTATAATTTACAGTCTTTAATTTTGTTGTTTTATTAGTTGTATTGAGCTTTTTTTTATCTGGTTAGATATAAATATTAATGTTTATATTCTCTTTAAGTTTATAGAATCTTAATTATTTCTTGATTTTAAATAAAGATAAATATTAAAAAAATATTGTGAAATTGTCATCAAAGGAGTTTTTTGAATAATTTTGTGAATACTAAAGTCAAAATATTTTTTTGTATCATTTGGATTATTCTAACTACTGTTCTCATCTTAAGTGTTACTTTCACAACATTTTAGCCGATGTAACCTCATCATGTTTTTGTCTAACTCTGGAATCTTTCTGTCACCAGGATCCATGGCATAATGATTTCAGTTTTAAGTGACACACTTCAGGAGGTTGAGAATTCAATCCTCAGTGCAGACGATATTAAAATACAATTGCAAGATTAAGATTTCTACCCGGTTATGGCTGATGGAGTGAGTGCAACCTACCCTCGTTCTGTTCGAAATTCTTTAGATTCACGGGTTCAACAAGAAGGTCAGAGGCAACATAGTGAAAAGTAATAAAATTAAAATTTAAAAACTTTTCCCTAACCCTAAGTTCAAATGCAAATAGTCCCCCAGATCCTACTACTAAACTAAGTTCAGGTGGTAATATAACTCCTTTCCATGTTTAAAAAAAAAAAAAAAAAAAAAAAAAAAAATGGCAGCATCTATGATTTAACTAAAATTGTTATTTGTCCTTCAAGCGGGTAATTATTTTACATTAAATTTATGTGGAAAATGATCTGCCACTGTAAATTCTGATTTATTTATGTTTGTCATTTCCAGGTGTTCATATGTAGTTGAAAATAAAAATGCAACCAAGTTATGAAAACAAAAAATTAATACCCATGAATTTTCCAAACAAAACAACGGTACTTGTAAGGAATGAGTATCCAAAGGATTTTAGTGTTTACCTAATCAATTCCAAGTATTGATGGAGAATCTAGTGTTGTGGTAGTTATGGACAGATTTATTCAGCAAGTCGCTCTATTTTGATGGTCCCATACATGACACTGATCAAACATCAAGCTTAAATATCCAGTGTCGAGGGAAAAGAAATAAGTGACATTTGTTTTTAGTCATAAAGAAGAAAGGATCGTCAAAACATAATACCTTAGATAGTTATCTAGCGATGATGGCATACAGAGACACATTACTATCTGCAAACATCAACTCTCTAGCAGAATTGCTCAATGGCCGACTAATATGAACACCCCTAGTATCCAAGCAGCAACTTGGCGATGAGCAGACAAAAGTAGCATTACAGCAGTACAAGGAGAGATCAAAGAACTTATGATAAGCAGCATGTCTATTTTGTTAAAAACAAACAAAAAAAAAATTTGTGTTCTTAATAAGGTTCTTGTATTTATTCTAAAAACCTTAAAAAAAAAAAAAAAAAACGCTTTAATAGTAATAAAAAAAAAAAAATGTATTTATTTTTAATTCGATCCTGAAATTGCATTTGTCTGCCCCTGCTATGCACTCGTGTCCCAACTGAAAACCAAAAATGTGATTCCATCTTAATAATGCACAAGTGCCAAGAAAAGCAGGGTTATTTGGCAAATGAGATTGACGTCTATTAAAATGCAATTAAAAAATTGTGTGTAGGCGATCATTTGTTTTTATTTTAAGATTATATAAATAATGATTACACGAATCATTTCCAGTTAAAATCCATTTGGTATTACGCATGAAATATGAAGAAAAACCACGCTAGCATGTTTTATTTTATTTATGTATTTATTTTTGCAAAATGATGTCTTGCTAGGTCCAGGAGTGGCGTACTATGCAAAAAGAATCCGACTTTTGGTTAACTGAAACGAAGCATGTATTTTAATCCAGAAAGCAATTTTAACAATTCCCATGGTAGTATTTAATAATAGCTGCTGCTTCTGCAACACCACAAGTGTTTACAAATTATCTATACAAAATGTTATGAAAGAAATATTTTTATAATTCAATGCAACACTTTAAAATTTTTTATTTCGAACTACTGTTCTTACGAGATGAAGACACACACACGTTTATATGATTTATGGGTTGTGTGGCATTCTAAGCATAAATAATTAGTTGTTTAAAACCTCGTGCAAATCTCACAATATCCTCACTTCATTAATCTTTCATTATGAACTTTCCACACAAGAAAATACGATGCTCTACAGAATTGGGATAAGATTTTGTAGTCAATAAATAGTTTTTAGATAAAAAACAATGGTTTCAACTAATGTTTTCTTTTTTTTGTCAATTCTAATAAGTTACAATAGTAGCTTCAGAGTCAAAATTACCCGAATATTACTGAATTATTGGTACTTGTACAGTTTAATCAAGAAATTAAAAAATGAAAATATCGAAAAAAAAAAAAAAAAAAAAAAAAAAAAAAATTCACTTGATTTGATCAAATAGTTTTTTGGCTAGATGCGATCTGGTTTACAGGTTCCATGTCGAGGAAGGGAGATGTGGACGTGGATCAATAGCATAGACTCCTACCAAAACATCTATCTGGATAGGATGTTAGTAAAAAGAGGTGACAGAGCTCCTAGATTGTCCCACTGGCTAGGACAGTCGGACCATAAACTAGTTATGGCCCGTCTGAATCTGAGGAATAGGCCCAAACTAGGAGGGTACTAGAAGTTGAATACCTCCCTACTGGAGATACAAGACTTCCGAGTAAAACTAGCTAGGCTCATTCAAGAGGCTTTAGTGAGGGCAGTTACAGGGAGTAGATGGTAGGTTCGCCTAAAAACTAGGATTAGGAACTTTTCTGTCACATACTCTCAATGCATCGCAGCAGATAAAGCAAGGATGAAGAAGCAGCTAGAGGAAAAATTAGCTAGGGCCAAGGGTTTGAGGGATACTGTAAGTCAGGAACTAGCTAGGCAAGACCTTCAACGTGAGGCTAGCGAGCGTTATGAGGGCCAAGTAGTTAGGGCAAGGCTTAGGAAAGTAGCTAATGAAGCCGTGAACTCTGATGCAAACACACATAGGGAGGTCTCGATGCATGGCTCAGCCAAGTATATAGCTAGTGTCAAGCATCTGGACGGACGCACCCGGAGTTTGACTCGGGAGATCTGCGAGGGATTTTGAGAGCATTTCAAAGAGCATTTCATGCAACAGCCCAATCTCCTTGTCCACGAATTTGGCGACTATTTGGCTGACTCTCCCTGCCTCGAGGTGGCTAGAGTGACTAGTTGCGAGGGCAGGGTAACTGAGCAGGAAGTCTTGACTGCGCTGAAGCAGGTCAGATGCAACAGATCACCGGGACTCGATGATCTGCCTTACGAATTGTATTTGAGGCTGTCACTCATGTTGATACTGATTCTGACAGATGTGTCCAACCACTGGTTGAACGAGGGTTCCATCCCAGGTCAAGTCACCAAGGGAGTGATCACATTGTTGAGGAAAATGGATAGGCATGGTAGGAAAGAACTAGATAATTACAGGCCCATAACTCTGCTTAACACAGAGCTAAAGATTTTGGTCAAGGTTTGATCGAATCGGCTGCAGAACTATGCAACGAAGGGGAGATTGATTAAAAACAACTTGCACCTGATCCGTACGATCTTAGAGGGAGGGATAGAAGATGACACGGAAGCCAAGCTGATCAATTTGGATCAGTCCGAAGGTTTCGATAGGGTTGACCATTGCTTCCGGGCATCTTTTCTGAAAGCCGCTGGATTTCAACCAGGCTTCTGCAAATGGGTCTCCGTACTGTACCGCGCACTGATAGCAATGATACAGGTAAATGGAAAGTGTTCGGTCCTTCGCAATCTCATGGTCCATGCATCAGGGCTGTCCATTGTCTCTCCTGCTTTATGTCCTTGGGTTGAAGCACTACTTCGTAAGCTGAGGCAGGAGCAGGCAAGTCCGGTTCTGCATGGGATTGCTCTGCCTGGTGGATCGAGAGCCAGAGTTTCTGCTTCCGCCAATGACATCGCTGTCTTTGAGTCGAGCTTCCAACATTGACTTAGACATCGAAGCAGTGATAGAGGCATTCACATGGTACGAAAAAACCACAGAGGGGGGGGGACAAAATCAACTGCAGCAAATTGACCAGTCTTCAGTTGGGAGCCTGGAGGGGTGCCGACTCCCTTTCCGCTCCCTTAGCTGGACCGACGGCCCAGTTCGGATTCTTAGCATGTGCTTCAGACCAGACCTCCAACTGGAAAAGAATTGGTCAGAGGTAAAGTCAAAGATCAAAGCCGCGGTCAACCTGTGGGTTCGAAGGAAACTATTCTTGATGTGCAGGGTGGAGGCGTGTACTACCTACGTTTTTCTACTCATCCTCTGATTGGCTGTACCTCCCCTGCCTCAGAACCATCTAAAATCCCTACAGAGCAAATAGTCTTCGTTTCTTTGGGACAAAGGTAAACATTGGGTTCACAGACAGGTCTGTGTTCAACATCCGTGTGAGGGAGATTTGGGAATGCCTGACTTGAGACGCCAAGAGACTGGCCTTTCTGAGCCAAACCTTGACAGAGGAGTCTGCATGAAACGCCACGGTCGCAGCTGCTTTTCCTGACATCATCCTCGACCACAAGATCAAGGTTCGTTGAAAACCGTGGAGCGACATGCAGTTCTTGAGAGTGAAGAGCATGCTAAGTAATCTCCCAAGGTCCAGCGACCTTTCACAACTGACTAGAAAGGAACTATATAAGGAACTAGTGAGGGGTGGGCTGCCGACAACCCACTCATCGAGTGTCTGAGGTTGAAGAAGGAGATCTGGTGGAGCTTAGCGTCAGGTTCAAGTCATCTCAACAACTGAGACTTCCTTGACCTGGCAATTGGCTCAAAACACATTGCCTCTCAATGCTATAATGAAAAGTATGAGACTAGAAAGGTCGTCAGGGTGTCCCGATTACAGGACCTCAGCCAAGGAAATGCCAGAACATGCGTTCTTTGATTGCAGCGAACTCTGGCGGTACTGGGTATATGTCAACGAGGTGACAACTCGTATTGACTCTGAGCAGCCTCGTCTGCTGGACGTGTCCTATGACATCCACAGCGCAGGTGTTAGGTGAAAGTACAGAATAGTTACAAAACACACGCCAGCCTGGTAACATAAGTGCATAAGTACCAATAAAGTGATTTTTAATATTGTATTCAGCTAAATCCATAACAAGCGGCACTTGAATGGTTTATTTTATTGACTATACCGTGATTCAAATTTTAGCAGATGAAAAATTGGGAGGCAAAAGAGTCACAAGTTCCTAAAAATGCATAAGCACCAAGTTTTGGTTTAATTTTACAGTAGATATTGTTCTTGGATGTATATGATGGCAGATGGTATCGTTCTCTGCCATCATATGAATCAGAGAACAATATCTATTGTAAAATTTGGTGCTTATGCATTTTTGAACTGCACTATTTGTAAATAGGTTTTTCAGGTTAAATTCAAGGTTTACAATATTTTTTTTATTATTAAATTGTAAGATGGAAGCACCGACTAGTTACAAAACACCCTCCACTCCCCATGTTAAGAATGGCTTTCAAAATAATATTTCAGCATGGTACTATAAATACATAAGTACCCAAAATTTTACTTTGTAGTGTTTAATGTTTTTAAATCATTAAAAAAAAAACACATTTAATCATTTTAAAACTTCATCTTGCATGATCTTTTATTTGTTTAACAACGTGGTTGAATTAAATTTTAATAAATCTTTACATTTGACATAATAGCGTGATTATATTTTACTCATTTAAAGTTTGTGAAACATTTCTAATATACCCATAAACAAACTTCTGTTTACATTAAGGGATACCGGTGTCGAACGTAAAGAGTCCCGTTTAATGATTACAGGGTTCAAGGATATTTGTACAACTAAACGGCAAATCTGGCAAGAAGAGTGTATAGTACACTAGGTTTGTTAAAAAAAAAAAAAAAAGCAAACAAACGCTTTAAAATAAGTTGAAATAAAAACAAACTTATTCAGATAAGAGTAACTTGTCTTTAGTAATTAGTTGTACATGTACTACCGTTTCTTAAATTACTTATAGTAAAAAAAAAAAAAAAAAAAGTAGTAAGGTAAGTACCGCCATGGACAATTCAATTTGTGGATAAGGAACCTTCGCTCAATAACCACCCCATCCCCACAAAGTCAGAAATTCTACGTATTTTTTAGTGATTACATACAAACTCCTTAAACGTACTACTAAACCCTAAGTTGAAGTGGCAAGGCCTCTCCCACAAACAAATTATTCGTAAAACTACACATAATCGGCTAAAACGCATAGAATTTATCTCCCATAGTAAAAAAGTGGTTAACTAACTTAAACGCTAGAAGAGCCCGGAAATGGAATATCATTTTGCGTTAAATTTATATGCAAAACAGATCCCCAACTTTCAATGTTGAATTATTTTGGGGTATTTATGCACTTTTGTTACTGTGCTGAAATAACATGATTTAGAAAGCCATTGGGGAGAGTGTTTTGCTGTTTTCTAACTTTAACAATTTAATAGAAAACATATCGTAAAACTTGAATTTAACTTGCTTTGGTATAAAACAACAGTTCATCGGCATCAAATTAGTAAATTCCTATTTTAATCATGCAAATTGTTTAAGGTGAAATGATGTAGCCTCTTATATTTTACATCCAAGTTTACTCAAGTTGAAAAATCCAAAATAATTTAATTAAAACTTTCATCTGACGACAAAAACCAACCCAAAATAAAATTTCTTTCATTGAATAAATTTAAAAGCACATTTAAAAAAAAAAAAAAAAAAAAAAAAAAAAAAAAAAAAAAAACAGTACTTGTACAGTTTAATCAAGGCATTAAAAAATGAAAATGTCGAAAAAAAAAAAAAAAAGGTTATATTGTACGTATCCGTTTTGGACTGAACATTTCCGAAAAAAAAAAAAAAAAAAAAAAAAAAAAAGATTCACTTAATTTTATAAAGTAGTTTTATTTTATTGCGGAAAAACACGTTTTTATGAGAGCGCGTTGAAGTCAGCCATCTTGGAATTTTTTAACATGCCACAGGAAGATAACTCCATTTAAGGCGCCGACACTCCCTCCCCATCTTTAATACTAGCTTTTCTTCCTAAAAAAAAAAAAAAAAAAAAAAAAAAAAAAAAAAATCGAACCTTTTGCTCGGTATCATAAATAGTTTTTTTCGCTGTAAAAAAGAAACTACTCGATGAAATTAAGTGAATTTTTTTTTCCGGAGAACTTCGTTCCATAACGAATACGTACACTATAACCTTTTTTTTTTTTTTTCTCTCGATATTTTCATTTTTTAATGTCTTGATTAAACTGTACAAGTACCAAAAAAAAAAAAATAAATAAATAAATAATAATTCATTTTTTTTTTTGTCTTAAGTAGTTTTTAATGCTTTTTAATTGATCAAAAAAAAAAAAAATAAAATAAAATGAAATAAAATAAATAAATAAGAAATAAAAGTTTTCACGAGAGGTTTACAAAAACATTTTTATGTTTTTCGTTCTTTTTTTTTCCGGGTGGGAGTGGGGGGGGGTTAGAACTTGTTTAGTTTAACAGGTGCTTGTGCAGTTTAATTAACCGTTTTCCCGTAAGTAACGCACCGTCATTTACTGAGTAAAATATCGTTTAACATTTCACAAAAATTCTGTTTACATTGGGGAGGGAAGCGGGGAGTAAGGAGGATACTCGGTAAATGTCGGCGCGTTACTTTCGGAAAAACGGTTAATTAAACTGCAGAAGCACCTGTTAAACTACACAAGTTCTATAATTGAATCCATCCCCCCACAAGAAGAAAACACCGAAAAAAATAAAAATATGTTTGGTGCTTATGTTTTTGTGGTAAATGTTACCTTACGCAACAACAGAACCCCAAAACCACTCTAATTTTTTTTATAAAAATTTTTTTTTTTTTTTAGGGATATTCGAGGTCGCTGACAACTAACTTAATAATTAAACCTGTCGTAAATTTACCGTTTGCGTGGTATATGCTACAACAGAACACTGACCACTAATTTTTTTATCTTTTTTTAGGGGCATTCAAGGTCGCTCACAACGAATCTGATAATCAAACCCGCCGCAAATTTACCGTTTGCATGATATGAACCCGTAGACCCTGGGACTATTTTGTGCCATTTCACCGCCTTCGGTAGTGTTTTTCTTACAGGCGTAGTGGGGGGGGGGGTTATCACATCGCGTAGGAATCTTAGCATGCCGGAATCTTTAAACGGCCATTTCAAATAAAGTTTAAAAAAAAAAAAAAAAAAAAAAATAGAGTGATCAGTGTTCTGTTGTAGCGTTAGGTAACATTTACAAAAAAAAAAAAAAAAAAAAAAATTATAGAATTTTTTTTTATGATGTACATATTTGTTACGGAACGAGGTGTCATATTCTAAAACTCACATAAAATGATCAAGTAGGTTCATTTTTGTGCCCGGTGTTGCCCGGTCACAAAGTACGTTTAAATTAATTCATGCTGATTTTGTATTTATTACAGAGCCAATTGTCTGTTGAATATTATATTGTACCCAATGTATAATACTATTTTCAAAAGTTAAAAAATGACTTGGGCGCCATTACCTAGAATCGAAACCAAGACATCTAGCGCTAAACCGCGTTCCTTACCGTTTCGAGCTATCGACAGATACACAAGAAAAATTGAAAATGAAACCACTTCAAGCTATGAATGAATTTGCGCATACGCAAAAGTAATAGGAATACGTTGGCAAGTTGAAATGAACATTTTCCATTTCAACTTAGACATATTATTCATCAATCCAAGCAAAGATTTTACTCGTTATAAACCATCCTTGGTGTAGGATTACTGTTTATTGTTAATTTCAGCATTATGTGACAAGTAGTTTTAAAGTTTATTAATTAAATATTTTCACGGACACACGCACATACATACATTTACGGCTTTATTTATGTAAATTAAGAAAAGAAAATTTTACGATCCTTTGCAATAAAATTATGAAATAGCATGGTTCGAAAATATCGGTAATCGAATAGAGTTATCGGCCTTCGAATTTTTGACACGTTCTAAAAAACATGACCTCCTCCTTGCTTACTCATAAAATTTGATTTATACATGATTTTTGGAATATGACATTGTGTGAGTACACACATTTGCTTGTGTTTTATTAAGTGTAAGCACTAAAAGTAGTAGTAAAAAAATGTTCTGATGGAGTTAATTTTGAATACTGACGGAGAATCCAGAATAAGTCCCAGACATTGAAGCAGTGAAGCACTGAAGCAGTTCTTTTTTTTAAAAAAGTTTTTAAAACTAAACTTTAATTTTCTTATACTTGTGTATTGTGCATCTATGTTATGCTAAAAGAATAACGTTATTTGGAAACCCATTATTAACTGGAGGAGGAGAAGGTGTTTTGTAACCATTCTATACTTTCACCTAACAATTTAATAAACAATTGTAAAAATTGAATTTAACTTGAAAATGCTATTAAAAAAAAAATAATAATAAAATAGCGCGGTAACAAAGATGCATAAGCATTATTTTTATGTAGGCACCGCCAAAACTGGGGGGGCAGGTCAGTACTTTTTGACGGACCGTCTTTTTAAAAATCTACCAAAAATCAGGTAATTATCCGATCAATACGAAATTTTCAGCGATTATTAGGAGAAGAATGAACTTTATAACAGTGTACTTATTTTTCATAAACGATATTTATATATATATTTTTTTTTGCTTACAAAACCCCCCCTTGTTTTGAAGTGGGAACAAATATGCTTAAAATAATCATCTGAGACTGAAATCAACATATTGTGTTGTTGTAAGGGACAGAATTATAGATTAAAAAAAAAAAAAAAAAAAAAATTGTTTGCATACCTTATTTTGACGTCTGAATATCAGAACTTCGATTGTGTTTAATTATCCCGCTTTTGAGTTTTGAAGTGTGAAATTCGGTGAATATGTTAAGTAAAATAATTAATTTAAGTTAAGCAAAACAAAAAAAAAATTTTTTTAATATTTATACGAAAAAAGCCATTTTAAAATTTTTGATAAATAAATTAACAATTTTTTTTTAGAGAGCCGAATAATGCATGACCATTATTAAACAGAGCATGCTTTGAATAATCGATACAAAAAAAAAAAAATTCGATAAATATTGTGCCCTTTGTGTTAAAAATAGCATCATTTTTTTCGATCTCGTTTGAAAACGTTTGCCGCCTTTCGACTACGGTGGACCAAACGCGCTGAAATAATTTTTTTTTATTCTGCTTTAAATTGCCCCCTCCCCCCATTTTGGGGAGCCTAGCCCCCACACACATACACATTAAAAACCAAACTCATACAAATGGTCACCCATCTGGTACTGGCCAGCCTCAGCTTAATAATACATTGAAATTTTCGTCACTGAAAAATAAGTTTTTTTGGCCTGTTTAGTCTTCCATAGTTTTCGTCTCATCGAAAGAAACTTTAAACAGAGTCGATCTGAACTCTTCGGCGACGCGAAATATCTGGTTACATATATGAATAAGTGGAATTATTTGAAATTCAGGTACTTATATTATAATATTTTTGCATATTCTCTTAGAAAATCATCCTAAATCTTAGTTAGATTATAAATGAATAAATAAATTATTTCAAAAACCCTTTTTTTTAAATATTTAAGTACGTTTTTTGTGCAAGACAAAAAATAACAATTGTTAACTTTTTGGGAAAATTTAACATTTAAAATTGAATTAAAAATAGTAGAAAAAGTTTTACATTATTCTGTTTTCTATATAATAAAATTCAGGGTTTTATCTTTCTGGAAAAAAAAAAGTTACTCAGAAATAATGGATTTTAATAAATGTAATTTAGTTTTAAAAAACAACAACAACTTGATTTTGCGGCCATTTTTGGCGGTGCCTATTTTTATGTCAGCGGTTAACATTTAAAACTTAAAAACATTAACGAAACGCTTCGCATGCTTAGAAGCGTTCGCGGCGCGGCGTCCGTCTACATTTTTTTTTTTTTTTGGTAAAATTTCACATTAGGTCCACCTCCACAATTTTCTTTAAAATTGTGACCTGTGTAGGTTTTCGACTATGCTGAATAAGAAAATATTTAAATTTTGCAGAGACAAGTAGTTTTCGAGATATAAAGACCTGTATCATGCACTGTCATTCACTGGCCGCCATGTTTATACGCACGATAAACAAATCCACTTTTCTGCGACTGATACTGCCCCCTTCCCGCAATTTTTTAAATAGTATGTGTGGGTGGGTATGCTGACAACGAATATCATAGTTAAATTTTAGGTAAATATGGGGGGGGGGTCTATTCCGAAAATCTTCCTTAACATGAAATTACTCAAGTAATTGCTTTGTTTTACACGCATGCACATTACTAATTTATCGGTTGTGAAATAAGTGGATTTGTTTCCGCTAGGTTGCAATGTCAGTCGCAGAGAAGTAGATTTGTTTATCGTACGCGTACAAACATAGCGGCCAGTGAATTACAATGCATAATATAAGTTTTTATATCTCGAAAACTACTCGTCTCTGCAAAATTTTAATTTGATTTTCTTTTTCAGCATAGTCGAAAACCGACAGAAGTCGTCTTTTAAAAAAGTGTGTAGGTGGACCTAATGTAAAAAAAAAAAAAAAAAAAATACCCATTTTAAAAAATTTTTTTTTTTTTTTTTAAGACTTACAAATCGTGAACTGCTTCAGTCATTTCCAGTATTGACGTGAGATTCTCCAATACTGATCTAATCATATCTAAAAATCATAATCCTGTTCCCGATATCCCCGGCTGTACTATCATGCAAAAATTTAAGTGTAATGTCAACAAACATCTTACTGCACAAGTGCACAACTCCCCACTTAGGATGTCCCTATAGATATGACCCCTAATTTACAGCTCCTTATACATTATCAAATAAAAGAAATATTTTATTAAAAAATAATTTAGTTTTAACACTGATTTTACAACGAAACAAAATATATTAGAGACTTTATAATATATAATTAAGATTTTATAATTTATATAATCAAATAATTGTGGAGTTACGTCTGGTTCGTTAAATACACAAGTACCGTCTTTTTTTTTTTTTTTTTTTTTTTTGTGATAGCACAAGAAGTGTTAAAACTAAAGTAATTTTTAAAAATAAATATATGGTTTCGTTTTTTGCCCCCCTGATTCCGTTCTATAATCAACCGTACCCACTTCTGGTCGCTTGATTTTTCTGAGCACTGATCTTGGACATTACCACTCGTCACATATTAAGAATGGGTTTTTAAATAACGTTATTATTTCGGTTTGTATTCTGTTTAAGTATTATTAAAAAAAAAAAAAAAAAAAAAAAAAACCCTCCGGGTGTATTTTTCTTCACAAGGACGAAAACTTTAAATTCTTTTAGAATTTCTTTTCTTACCTTTCACTTTTAGTACGGGTTGCTGAAGAGGGTCGGTCGACATTTACGAAAAATGCATCTTTTTTATTGTCATTACTACTGCCATTATTTCTTGTGGACTGATAACTGGAGGTAGAGTGCCTGGGCGAAGATGATTTAGCATTTCGCTCAAAAGAATTATTTCGAAAAGTAAATGGCGAAGAGTTGGACTTGCAGTTGGAAAAGTAAGATTGGTAAAAACCGGGCATTTGTTGATAAGAGTAACCATTTTCGCTGCTACTACTACTACTACTACTACTACTCGTAGTACTGCTGCCATCGGTATTGGTACTCGAATTACTGCTGCTTGTCCGAGGGGAGTAATCGTCGTCAAAGAAATAATCCCGTTTGCCGCAACCAGGGCTTTGCTGACGGGTTTCGGGACCCGTGGAAAAATGGTAAGTCCTCGTTCTCGTGAAAGAGTCGTAAGAAGTGTTCGTCCGATACCGTTTTTCCTCCGCTCCTTTCTGGCAGTATTTGCGTTGGAAATCATAATCCTGGCGACTCTCTTTGTTTTTTAGGATTTCGTAAGCCTGGGACACTTCCTTGAATCGATCCTCGGCACCCTCCTCTTCATTTTTGTCGGGGTGGTACTTTCGTGCCAGGCTCTTGTAGGACTTTTTAAGTTCTTCGGCGCTCGCCTCCGGATCCACTTCCAAAATCGCATAAAGGTCCTTCATCGGGACTATTCGATTGACAGACGCTCTTTAAGACGGTTTTATAAATTGGATCGGATCCTTTAAATGGAAGGTGCCAACAGGTGAAGGCAACTTTGGCGAAAAGCGCACTCGGCCAGATATTTAGCAGCCGTTGCCGTAAGAAGCCATCTTGGCGCATGTGCGTGGAAGAAGCGAAAACCCGTGTTTTCCTTTTCTTGTTACGTCAGAGCAGCAGGTGCCGTCGTCACCTTTTTCCCCTTCTCCCCCTCCTCTTCTCCTCCTCCTTTTCTTTTTTGTTTATTCACTTACTCTGAGAAACTGTATTATGACATCACAAGAGAGTTTTCATGGATATGTTTTGGAATTTCCAAATATTTATAAAACTGTCCTGTGATGTCATAATTGACCAACTATCTCTCTCTTTGTGTCTCCTCTTTCCTGGTACTTATGCAGTTACGAACCGAGTTAAAACAATAATCTTATTATTTAGAAGCCCGTTTTAATATGGGGGAGGGAAGGGAGGGCGTTTTGTAACTATTCCATACTTTCATCTGACAATTTGATAACCAAATATACCTTAAAAATTGGAAATTTTATCTAAAAATAGCGCGGTCCGTATTCAGTATAACTATCCTCTTTTAAAATTATTTACAGCATTCCATTTTTTCTCATCATTCGCTTACGATTTATTTACGATATCTTCCCTTCTTTCGACCATCTAACACTTTAAAAGTATAATTAGTGGTGAGCAAGATCATCTCATATAAGTTTTAGCGCGCGCACACACACACACACACACACACGTGCATGCGCATGCGCACATATGTACGAGTGAGGGACAGAGGGGATAAATGGCCGTTGAAAGAACGCGAAGTGGAGAGTACTGAAAATCTGGGGAAACTTGTCCCTCAGGCTCCAGGGAACGCCATCTGTTTTTGCTAGTGAGCGGTCAGTGATAATATTTCGTTGGTAAATAATAATAATCTTATATATTCCTTATTAAGCACGTGTTTTTAAAAAGCGAATTTTCTACGTTCTGGGAGAAGAGGCGGGGGTGACGTCAGCGTCTGTATGATCATAGCGTCATACCGTTGCCATAGCAACCGCCGGGCGGCGAGCTTAGCAAAGAAACATTCCTTACTTCTATATGGATATGTTGCTACTCGACTAATTTGCAAAGGAATATTTTTTCAAGTTGTCGTTAAATAAAAATAAACATTTACTGTTTTTGTTTGTTTACGACGCGATTACAAAGTTGTCTTTGGTAAACACCCTTAGTTAATCACCGCCAACATTTATTTAAATTAAATTTTACTTCTGAAAATTGATTGAAAACTTGGTGAAAAGTACGTGCAAAATGAATGCCGATGCTCAAAATGTATAAACATTTTGACTCTCCCTTTAATTAAAAATTCACCAAAAATCAGGAAATTAACCAATTTTTATGAATTTTTCAGTATTTATCAAATAATGATCACAGAATATAATGAACGCATTAATTTTATTTAAGTCTTAGTGGAAGTGTATTATGTTTTTAAACAAAAAATACCTTTACTAAAGTTATGGTTTTCAGAAGTGAAAAAAAAAATGAATGAATTTATTTTTGCTTTTGGTGCTAATGCAGAGAGTGATCCGTGCTATTTTTTAAATCGTATTTCCATGTTTAATTCAAGTTTCATGATATGTTTTTTTTTATTCAATTGTAAGGTCAAAGTACAGAATAGGTACAAAACACCCTCCCCTCCCCATGTTAAGAATGGCTTTTTAAATAATAACGTTATTATTTCTGCGCGGATCACTCTCTGCATGAGTACCTTGCTTTTTTATGAAAATAAAGCATCGTAAATCATACAATTAAAAAAAAATTATTTAATTTTTACAGGAACATTACGAAAAAGGTCCCTAAATACCGTATTAATAAATTCGATATAACTCGAAGAAAAATTGATTTCTCGAACTACCGATATTATCATTGAATATTTTCACACAAACAAATTATAATTGCAAAATATATTTCTACTTTTTTTTTAAATTGTGAGAAATTCCATATACAGTTGCCATCTTTCTTGTTTTGTTTGGCCGCCCACGCAGTTTAGTGGTTGGCCATCATTGGTTAATTTTGAATGCGTCAGGTGATTTGCTTGGCGCGCTTTTTGTATCATGCTTTTCAGTCCACACAGGAACTCGTCAAGCAGATGGACTCAAAACCCAGCGGTTCCTACACTGGAGGGAGCCACGACAATTCCGTCATGTTGTATCACCAAACAGTTGGTGAACAAGGAACCACATCTCTACAAGCAGAGACAACCTTATACTGCTAAAGCCATCCAAATTAAGGATGACATTCAAGAACAGTTCTTCATGTTTATTTACCAAATATTGGATCTTATCTCAATTCATCTAGAGTCCCAAGTGACTCACATTATGCCTAATTATAGGCACCAATATTCTGGCCGAGTCCACCATGAACATTCATGAATCCTTTCGAGGAACAATAAACTAACATTCCGACAATAGGAATACATACCAATGGCTCCAGAACCAATAAACTTTCATTGCTGTTACTTGGGAATAAATTTTGAGTTTGAAAGGTATGGCTTTCGTATTTTTTATTTTTATTTATTTTTTTTTTACATAGGGATCACCACTTATCAAGGCCAAGAGGCCACTCGAGTACAAGGGTTAAAGAGTGTACAGTAGAAATTGGACGATTAGTAATCGTTAGTAATGGAAATTCGGTAAATTCATTAACAAGTGGAACGGCTCATCAAAAACTTGTTTACGTTAGATTTGAAGACAACCATATTGTAGTCAGCTGGAAAGCAGGAAAACGGAAGACAATTCCACAGGCGTGCAGTTCTAAGAAAGAAGCTTTGTTCATGGAATCTACGAGGCTACGAAGTCTATTTTGAACTCTATCAAGGCAGGACAAGTCCTTTCTAGCAGCTCTTGTCCAGATGTGGCAAGCGTATTCCATCCTTGGACGTACCTGGCTCTTATATAGATAGAGAATTGCATCAGCAGTGAGATATCTACTGGATCGATAGAAGGATCCCACCATTTTTCCAGCGGCCTTGGCAACAGATTTGATGTACGTGTTCCATTTAAGATCAGGAGTAAAGGTCAAGGCCAGAAGCTTGTCAAAACTTGAGGCCTCCTCAAGATGAGAGCCATTCATTTCAATTGATGCCAGATGTGAATCAGAACGTTGATGATGTAAAGAGAGAAGCTTGGTTTTATATACATTAAAAGTAACCAGCCACTCCTTTCCCCATTGTACCACGTGCTCAATATTAGAGGAGAGAGAATTGGAGAGAACTTGGTCTTTTACTGTCTTAGATGTGCTACCATAAACGGTAGTGTCATCAGCATAAATGTCTACAAATGATGTAAGGATGTGATTTGGAAGATCATTAATGTAGATCAGGAAAAGAGTTGGGCCCAGGATGGACCCCTGAGGAACTCTAGCATTAATACTGTGAGCTTCTGATTTTTGTCCATCAACTACTACTCTTATGAACCTATCAGAAAGAAATGATTTAATAATTGAGAAGACATTTCTAGCTATACCATAGCTAGAGATCTTGTGAAGTAAACCTTTATGCCATACCTTATCAAAGGCCTTTGATATGTCAAGAGCAATTGCCCTAGAAAGTTTGCCTCCATCGAGAGATTCGCTAATCCTATGAGATATAACTGTAAGCACATCTGCTGTAGATCTAGTAGAATGGAAACCATATTGTCTGTCACTAAGAAAGTTATTTTTGTTGATATGGTTGATTACTTGTTTTGCCTCTGCAGGGAGTAAATTGGGATGTGAGAAATAATTTCTTACAAAATTACAGGTTTCGCATAATTTTTATATGTAAGATTTTAATATTTTCTTTATTTGCATGAATGTGAAACTTTCGGTGTAACATAATTTTTATATAATCTTGAACAATAATTTAAAAAACTTAATTGACAAACAGGAACATAGAAAAATAATTAAATCAAAAAATCGTAAAAATGATACAAACGTTCAGGATATGAATGTATGGATGCACGTGTGGGGAAATAAAGAAAACTAGCATCCCCTCTCTCTTTTGAATTACATGACTTAATTTTCAGAGAGCCTTTCAACTGACTGAAATTTTGGGCTTCCGTGTATCCGTGTTTACAAAACTCTTGTTTGTTGTGATTTTGCAAAAGGCAGAATCCCTCGATTTTTGAGCTTCTTAAGCTATTTTTTGTAGAAACAAGTTTTTTTTTTTGATTATTATTTAATTCAATATCTTAGGACCTTGCTTTACTAATCTTTGAAATAGACCCAGAAAACTATTTATCTTTTAAAGGATTTTTACAATGAATTTATTTAACTTAAAATTTAGCTGAATTGGTTAGCTCGCCGTGAAAATATTTTTCATAACTTTTTTTTTTTTTCACGTGTACAAAATTTTTTTTCCTTTTGGAAATTAACTTTAGTCTCTAATCTTTCAAATACAATAAAAAAGTAGTCGGAAACCTACAAAAAAATTATGATAAATCGGCTTTCAAAACTAGGTCCCCCTATTTTTATTCATCCATTTTTGCCCTTACCTGCGATAGTATGAACAGTTACCTTCCCTTAGCGAACTCTCTAAGGAACAGAGTTTTAAATATAGAACCACTTCCGTTTAGGCGGCTTTTTCAGAAGAATAAAAAATGGAGTTCGTATGATTCCTTTAACTGCATCTCATGCGTTGTCGTCCGTCTTTCCATAAAAATGGTAATATTTCATGGTGGCAGCGATGGTTATCTTTGCGATGCCCTGCTGAACAGATGAATGTGTTAAAAACTTACGAGCGACCTAAAAAAAAAAATGGAGCTCATATCATGACTCCTTTAACTGCATCTCATGCGTTGTTATCCTTTCTTCCATAAAAATGATAATATTTCAGTACCTAGAAACTTTCCAGTCTTTTCAGTGAAAAGACTAGAAACTGGGTGAAAAGACTAAAAAAAAAAGCAATTATTTAAAAATTTTCAGATTTTTAAATCAATTTAGTGTCAATTTAACGTGAAATGATCCTTCAATTTCGAGCTATTTTACCATTTTTTAATTTTTTTATTACATTTTCACTCCAAACAAGGCACATTGCCACTTTGATGTAGGGGGCTACTATCAAGGACATAAGCTACAGGGGTACTATGTGGGGAGTTGAGCAGCAAGATGTCAGTTCACGTTACACTTGAACTTCTGTATGTTAGTGCAGTTGGGGAAGCAGGAACCCAGAAGGCAATTCCAAAGTCTAGCGGCTCTGGGGAAGAAACTACTGGAGTAGAAGGCTCTCTTATATCTAGGGATCTCAACTCTGAAGGGGTGGGATTTTGCTTCTTGTCGGGTTTGTCGGGGGTATTTATGCCGAGGAGGTACAAGTGCTTGCAGTTCATCGGAGCATTCACCATTAAAGTACTTGTAGAACAGGCAGAGATGCTACATTTCGTCGATGGGACAGAGGCTGAAGCTTAAATGACAGTTCAGGACCTATCAGGTTGGTGACTCTCTTTTGAACCTTGTCTAGGAGCGAGAGACTAGTAGTAGATGTACCAGCCCAAATATGACAACAATACTCCATACATGGGCGAATGGTGGCCTTATAGAAGTACAGGATACTTAGGGCATTTAGTCAAAACATTATTTTATTTTTATTTATTTTTTTACTATTCAATGTCTTTTATGCGATTGTGTGTGGTTTTATGATCTTACTAGTTAGACTTACGATTAGTGGTAAAAAAATGTTAGTTAAGAACCCTAGCGTGGATCATTTTACATTAAATCTGTATATGAAACTGATCCCCCACTCTGAATTCTATATTGCAATTCTTTTTGTTTTTTATATTCTTTTCGCCATGTTTTTCAGGGAATTAAGGCGCAATCATTTAAAAAATATATCAGCTGATTTACCATTTTTTTTTTTTTTTTTGTACGTTGTGCAATAAAAATTTGGTACTAATCAAGACAATAAAAAACTGAAAATATTGAGAAAAAAATTATATTGTACATACCCGTTATGGAATGGAGGTTTCAAAAAAAAAGTGCTGGTGCACTTTTACTACCGCGCTATTTTTAAATAGTTTTTTTCAGGTTAAATTCAAGCTTCATGATATCTTTCTTTTTATTATTAAACTAGCAGTTCAGCCCAACTTTGCTCGGGCCTATGTCCTGTTCATAACTTGCCCTACGTGTGAATACACTTTATGTAAGATTTCAGATGTTTAGGCCAAAATTTGTCTCAGTAATTTTGTAGAGACTTCAGAGGTCAATTGTTTTAAAACTTTGACCCTGATTTTGACCTCTTAACATTTATTATTTTGATCTCAAATCAAAATACAAAGTTTTACCCATGTCCAAGTAACATTTTAAGTCTTTAGACCAAAAATTGGTGGAGGAATTTGGTAGAATCTGCAAAGGTCAACTCTCAACTTTGACCTTTTGGCAGCCAACTTTTCGCCCCAAAACTGATTCAAATGCTTGCTGCATGTCTGAATACCCGTTATGTATAAATTTTAAATGTTTAGACCCAAAATTGGCTGACTAGTTTGCTAGACACCGCAAAGGTCAAATTTTTTTTAACTTTGGCAGCTCAAATTTTTGACCCAAACTGATTAAAAAGCTTGCCCTATTTCTGAATACTCTTTATGTAAAATTTCAAATGATTAGACCAGAAATTGTCTGAGTAATTTGGTCGAAACCGCAAAGGTCAAATTTTTTAAAACTCTGACCCCAATTTTGACCCCTTAGCATTTATTTTTTGGGGCTCAAATCAAATTAAAACGTTTGATCCATGTCCAAATAACCTACATTTAAAGTTTCAAGTGTTTAGACCCAAAATTGACGAAGGAGTTTGGTAGAGTTTTCAAAGGTCAAATCGTTGAACTTTGACCTCTTGATAATAATCAAATTTCTGACCGAAAACCAAATCCCAATTCTCCTTATGTCAAATCTCGAGTCTCTAGACCGAAAATTGACAGCTGTTTGGTATGGAAATGTACACAGACACACACACAGACAGACATTTTCATTTTTATAGATATATAGATTGTTAGGTGGAAGCACAGAATAATTACAAAACACCCCACCCTCCCCATGTTAAGAATGGCTTTCAAAAATAATAACCTTAATATTTTAATGAATTTTGTTTCTTGAATCCTCTCAAACATTAAGCGGTGTTAGCTCTTTTTGCTTGTGCGGTTAGTCTATTATGAATCATTTGCCTTGACCACATTCTGTCACCATCCTGTCTCCATAGCAGTTCGACCAAGGGGACATGGATGAGAGAGAGAGAGAGAGAGAGAGAGAGAGAGAGAGAGAGAGAGAGAGAGAGAGAGAGAGGGGGGGGCGGCTGAAAAAGGAATTTGATTTCTTGTCCATTTTTAATCAGAAAGAGACGAGTTTTTTTGTTTTGTTTTTTTAGGACTCCATCTGAATTTCTTTTCAGACGTGTGCAGTTAAACACACTTAAAAAAATGTGTCGCGGTTTCAAAATCACCGACTCCATTTTTCCTTCTTTCTCCCCCCCCCCCCCCACCGTTGTCTCTTCACCTTCCCTTAAACAAAGAACGCGATAGGCTCACGCCAGTTAAACATATAAACATATCTGGATTCAGTGAATACATTCACATTCCCTTTCATTCCATCGTCGACTTCGCTACGCACGTCGGAATTCAAATATATCAAGCAAAACACTAATAATTCAGGCAACTGACTTTTTCCTTTTTAGACGAAATTAATTTAAATGGAATCAACAAACTCCCAAGCTACTTTTGATTGCATAAATTTCGTTCTAGAATTAATTAGAGTCGTTTGTCTTATTGGGAGCGATGCCTCTAACATCACGCTGGCCAAATGAATACAGCCAGCCTCGGCCCAACCAGACAGTTTTTGGCTGGGCGCCATCTCAGCAGCAGTTCAAACAGCCCTTATTACGGCTAAATAACCAACCCTTATCAGGACTAATAAGTTTTTCTACTAATGAAATTCACTACTGCTTGCCTCCTGAGACCCACCAGCAGTAAACTTCACTTCCAGTCGCCAGTGACTTCCTGCTCACTCCTGCAGCCTTCCAGCTCACTCCAGCGGCTTCATTCCCACAGCTTTTCCAGCCCTTGGTGCCTCCAGCTCACTCCCACGCCTTCCAGCTCCTTCTGCCACCTCGCTTGCATCTTGCTTCTCCGGCCTGCAACCTCACATGCACCTCGCTCCTCCGGCCTGCACCTCACTCCTCCGGCTTGCAACCTTGCTCCTCCGACCTGTGTTACATAGAGTTATCATTGAAGTTATCACTAGGGTTATCATAGAGGGGCACCAAATTGACGTTTGGTGTATAACATAAAAGAATTCCGTGTGCGTATGATCGTCTAGTTTCATATGCGGTTGCGTGTGTTCATATCTAATTGTTCATATGCTTTTGTGGGTGTGTGTTACATGCATTTTCTTCGACATACCTTACTTCATGTGTCGTTGATGTTGATCCATCTGGAATTCATCTTCTCTTGGAGGGAGACTGGTACCTGTTAGACGAAGATTTATCACTCCAAGACGATGAATTGGTTTTATAGTTTTTTATTTACCTTCCAGTTGTCGACACAGAATATGGAAGTAAATCTTGCTTGCTTTGAACACGTCAGCGTCCCCCACCCTCAGTGAAGGGGAGGGAACAGCTATTGAGCCGTCCGTCTTCTTCAAAGCCCAAATCCAGTCTCACAGATCTAGCCAACCTGACCACGTCACTCATACGTAATCTGGTCAGCTGACCCTCAGTTCTGATAAACGTGTCTACACTCCACGTTTACTCACCTCTCTCTCTCTCTCTCTCTCTCTCTCTCTCTTTCTCTCTTTCTCTCTCTCTCAATCCATTCTGTAACACCTGCACCTCACTCCTCCGGCTTGCAACCTCGCCTGCGACCTTGCTCCTTCGGTCTACACCCTAACTCCCTACCGACCATATGTTCCTTAACACTGACTCCTACACTCTCAGTGTTGTCTGTTTCTTAACACCGACCCCTACACTCTCAATGTTGTCCGTTCCTTAACACAGACCTCACGTTCTCAGTGTCCACCAACCGTTTTGGATCGCCCTGATGTCCAGTTGATCATTCCAGACCCAGTGAGCAACCCTAAACCACACTACATCTAGAGTACCTGTTCCAGCCCTCCAGACCCTAGTCTCGGGCGAACCCTCGTCTTTAACCAAACAGCCTGTGTCTGTCATTCTTCTTTGCCTTTTTGTTGTTTACTTTTTGCTCGTGTCTACCTTGTTAGTTGTTGGGTCGATTGTCCCCGGACAGTCGGCCCTGCAACAAATGCATTCATTTCTTGTTTTAAAAGAAATAAATAAATAAAAACCCAATTACACATGCAAAACGGAAATTAATAAATTTCAGAGGGCAAAGATTAAAAATAAAAATATACGCCCATGCAAATCCTGTGGGGAAGAAAACTTAAAATTTGTTTTGTTCGGCGGACATAGCTGAAAACATACCAGGTGACAAAGACGTGCACTTTTTAACCAATCAACGCTCAAAGAAAGACTTAATTTTCAACACTTTTTCCCAATTCGTCTGGGACCGATTAAAAAATATATAAACGATGAGCGAACTCTTCTCACTTACTCACTCTTTGCTCTTTTCCCTTTCTCTTGTCAACGTCTTCGTTGCTACTTATTCGCCAGCATAATGAAACCCATCTATTCGCACGTACACACATATGCACAGAGAGAATAATGCAGACAGCTGCACACTGAAACATGTACTTTCTACCTCTCTTTTCTCTTACCAACGTCGTCGTTGCTACTTGTTCTTGCCAGCATGACCAAAAACACACCTATTCACATGCACGCACACACAGAAAATAATGCAGATATTCAGCCACGCACAGTGACATTTTTACTTTCCTCTTTCTTTCTCATTCATATCACACAGAAAAAGTAAGCCTGTTTTCTCACTAAAAAAACAAAGGACATTCTCTGCTTTTTTCTGTCAATCCAACGAACAGTCTAAATAACTTTCACATTTAGAAGAACTGTCTACCAAGACACACATTTTGGACACTGAAAAATGATTTGTTTTTACTTGTTACTTTTGTGTAAATAAACAAAGTTTATTTCACATGTTTGATTTTTTTTTAATTATTTATCTATTTGTGGTAGAAAAAGGATCTAATCAGGCCTGAGTAGCACTACAGACATTAAGAGTATTAGAGCAAGAAAGCCTAATACATTTTGTGCTAACTTGAGCGTATTAATTATTTGTTCTGGAAGATTCTCCTTAGAGAAAGGGCACGTTGTTTTGGGACTCCATCTTTAAAAGATACAGAAGTTAAAGTTGTTGACTGGCCCGGCAAGAGAGAAGAACAAATAAATTTTCGACTGTCGCTGGTATTTGAAGAGATTTCAGGAAAAAGAGATTCTCTCTCCATTCAACAAATTTAATTAACAAGACGTAAAATAAAATATTAGAAGATGATTTAACCAGAAGCGATTTAAATGGAATTCCTTTTTTCAGTAAAAGGGCTATTTATAAAGCAGTTTTTTTATATTACCTTTTAGGCAAGATAACCCAATAATTTAGACTTTTTAAGGTATTATTTTTAAAAGAAAAAGAGAGACTGACAGGAAGAAGTATAGGAGAACAAACAGAATCAAAGTTGAAAATACTTTTACAAAATAATTTTCGTTTTTATTTTTATTATGTCTTTCGGGTTTGTATTACTGTACACATAGATTCGAAAAAGTTGTCAAAAAAACAAATATATAACAAATAAATGTTATCAAAGGCAAGATAAGTTACTTTTCTACCAAACTGGATATAATTTTCGTGTTTTTATTCAATGTAACATGTTTATTCAGCTCGAAAAACATGCAGTGTTTACCGATGTATTGGACAATTCAAAATGGCGGCCGACTCTCTCTTAAACACGGTAAGTTCGGGAAAAGGTGTTATAAATAATAAACTAGACAAAATACTGTTAGAAATTCGCTCAATATATATTACCATGACATAGGTTGACATATATTGGGTGTTCTTTTTAATAGTATTTTGTCTAGTTTATTATTTATAACACCTTTTCTCGAACTTACCGTGTTTAAGAGAGAGTCGACCGCCATTTTGAATTGTCCAATACATCGGTAAACACTGCATGTTTTTCGAGCTGAATAAATATGTTACATTGAATAAAAACACAAAAAATATATCCAGTTTGGTAGAAAAGTAACTTATCTTGCCTTTGATAACATTTATTTGTTATATATTTGTTTTTTGACAATTTTTTCGAATCTATGTGTACAGTAATACAAACCCTGTCTTTCTTTTCAGTGTTATTTCAAGTAAGCAGACATTGTGTTTTTTTTTTGTCATTGTTTTCTATCATTGTTGTTAGTGTCGCTCTTGAATTGTCTTTCAATTAAAGATCCTTGTTTTTTTACATACGCTTCGATAATTTAATCTTTAAGTAAACTATTTGAATGTAAAATAAATTCCTATTGAATTAAATTATTGTAGTCAATAATAGTTTTAAAAAAATTGTTTGCCGTGACTTGAATCAAGCACATCAATTGATGACATCAGATCATGTGTACATTTTGGAAAAGTTCACATAAAAATGGTAGTGCCTATTGAATACGAACCCTGCACATACAACTAGAAGAGTACAAGATGAAAACAAGTCTGACAAAAGGCTGTAAACACAAGCATGTAATAAATAAACTCGCTACACTAGTCAAAGGTCTATAAGAGTAGCAGCTGTAACTACTCGGTGTTGCCCGGGTGTCCTTTTTACTTTTATTTTTGTTATCTTTTTCGAGTTAAGGGGTTATACAGAGGAGTAGTACCTTTCTAAACCGGTTTTCTGTAGCATTCGCGACTGATCTCCATGCACTCAGCACTGTGTGACTGCGTAAAATAACGCCTTTTTCAGTTGCAATTTGCGATAGCCTCTTCATAGTGAATGACCGTCTGTGTATGTCGAAGAGTCACATCTTCAAGAGGTAACCCTTTTATATGC
>NC_136487.1:113326424-113333924 GCF_053919585.1 Euprymna scolopes | reverse complement strand
CTTTCGGAATAAACAACACCCATGCCTAACCACGTGTTTTAACCTTTTACCTGACTTTCGTCTTTTAAAAACGGCTTTTGGAATAAATGCCACCATTCTCCCCAGGTTAAGAACAGCCTTCAGAATAAACACCCCCAAACTACCCATGTTAAAATTTGTGGAGGTGGACCTAATGTGAAAATTTACCTTCTGTTTTTTTAATAAATTGTTAGTTGAAAGCACAGAATAGTGACAAAACACCATCCCTCCCCTTGGTAAGAATAGCAAAAAAAAAATAGTGGTTTTCTTGGTAGAAACTTTTCTGTATTTCACCTAACAATTTCTGGTGCTAATGAACTTACTAATCCCGCTATTTTTTAAATCGTATTTCCAAGTTTAATTTAAGTTTTATGATATGTTTTTTATTCAATTGTAAGGTTAAAGTACAAAATAGGTACAAAACACCCTCCCCTCCCCATGTTAAGAATGGCTTTTAAAATAATGACGTTATTATTTCAGCACGGATCACTCTCTACATGAGTACCTAATATTTTTTTTCAGCCATTCTTACAATAGAGAGGGGATGGTGTTTTGTAACTATTCTGTGCTTTTAACTAACAATTTTTTATTAAAAAAGATATTGTGAAATTATAAAAAAAATAAAAAGATATTGTGAAAGTTGAATTTAACTTGAAAAAAAAACAAAAACAATGTGAACGGCGCGTTCAACATTGTAGCCGGAGCTTATTTGGCAATAAGGTCACGTTAGTCGATTAATGGGTGCTAATGCACTTACTGATCCGCGCTATTTTTTTTAAATTGTATTTCCAAGTTTAATTAAAGTTTTATGTTTTTTTGGTATTTTTTTAGATTAGGTCCACCTCCACAATTTTCTTTGAAATGATGACTTTTAAAGGTTTCCGACTATGCTGAATACAGAAATCACATTGAAATATTGCAGAAAAAAGTAGTCATCGAGATATAAATAGTTGTTTTATGCATTGTATTCTTTGGCGGCCATCTTTGTTACGTGCGTAGATTTGTTTATGACGCGCGCAAGCGTGTAAAAAAGATGGCCGATAGAGATTACAATGCATTATACAACTTTTTATATCTCGATAACTACTTATTTCTGCAAAATTTCAATGCGATTTCCGTATTCAGCGTAGTCGAAAACATACAAAAGTCGTCATTTAAAAGAGAATTGTGGAGGTGGACCTAATCTAAAAATTTACCGTTTTTTGATTCAATTGTAAGAATACTGAATAGGTAGAAAACACCCTCTTCTCCCCATGTTAAGAATGGCTTTTAAAATAATAACATTATTATTTCAGCACGGTTCAAATAAGTGCACGAGTACCCAATTTCTTTAATAAAGAAAAAGCATTCATATTTGTTTATATAAAAACAACTTCTGTAAAAAAAAAGAAAAACGTGTACTTTCAGTTTTTGTTAAAAAAGGTTTTCTTAAAAAAAAACAAAAAAATACGGTAATAAAAGCAAGCAACAAAGCATTAATCGGTATCATGCAGAGAGTGATCCGTGCTAAAATAATAACGTTATTATTTAAAAAGCCATTCTTAACATGGGGAGGGGAGGGGTTTTTGTACCTATTCTGTACTTTAACCTTACAATTGAATAAAAAACATATCATAAAACTTTAATTAAATGTGGAAATACGATTTAAAAAATAGCGCCAATCACTCTCTGCATTAGCACCTAAAGTACAGAATAGTTAGAAAACATCCTCCCTCCCCATGTTAAGAATGGCTTTCTAAATAATGTTAATGATTCAGTACTGTTACTTGTCTGCTTAAGTTTAACTTTTGTTTATTAAATTGTTAGGTGAAAGTCCAGAATAGTTACAAATCACCCCTATTCCCATGTTAAGAATGGCTTTCTAAATTATAACGTCATTATTTCAGCAGGGTAGCTTCTCTGCATAAGTACCATGTTTTGTTTTTAAATTGTTAGGTGAAAGGACAGAATAGTTACAAAATACCGTCTCCATGTTAAGAATATCTTTCTAAATAACATTATTTCAGCACGGTATTTTCTATGCATACGTACTATCTATTTTTGTTTATTAAATTGTTAGGTGAAAGTATAGAATAGATGCAAATCTCCCCCCATGCTAAGAATAGCTTTCTTAATCACGGTATTATTTCAGCACGATACCTTCTCTGCATAAGTACTATCTTTTGTTTATTAAATTGTTAGGTGAAAGTATAGAATAGTTACAAAACGCCCTCCCCATGTTAAGAATGGCTTTCTAAATAACGTTATTATTTTAGCACGTTACTTTCTCTGCATAAGTACCATGTTTCGTTTATTAAATTGTTAGGTGAAAGTACGGTACTCATGCAGAAAGTGATCCGTGCTGAAATAATAACGTTATTATTTAAAAAGCCATTCTTAACATGGGGAGGGGAGGGTGTTTTGTACCTAATGTGTATTTTAACCTTACAACTGAATAAAAAGAAAAGATATAATAAAACTTTAATTAAACCTGAAAATACGATTTAAAAAATAGCGCGGACCACTCTCTGCATTAGCACCAAATATTATTTAAGCACGTCATCAATGCGTAAAATTTCTTCGAAAAAAACCCGTACTTTTACCAAACAATTAATAATAAAAAAAAGTTCATATTTTCTTATATCGAAAAATAAAAACAAAAAAACGACTTCGACTCAAAAAGCAAGCGACAAACTTTTTTTTTTTTGCCTGATATAATAAAGAAAAAATGTTTAAATTAAAAAATTTGGAAGATAAACAAATGAATTATGTTTTTTTTTTTTACTTATCGAGTAAACAGAAAATGAAATCTTCTAATTCGTTTCATCTGAAATGAATCGAACCGGAAGTTCAGTTCTATTGACAAAACAGGTTCGCACTAACGGCTTACGAAAAATATATTTATTTTATTTAATATTTTAATAATTGGCGATGTACATTTATTTTAATAACATAGAAACATCTCTCGTCCCTAAAGATGGGTTGTCTGAAAATTTTTAATAAATTGGTAATGTAGAAATATGGTTGTATACACTTTGAACGAACCAAGAATTACATTTTTATATATATAGATATACATATATATATACACACACATATATATATATTTACATATACATATATATATATGTATATTTATATATACATATATATATACATATATATATATCTATAGATACATATATATACAAGAATAAAAAAGCATTGGAAATGCAAAAGGATATAGGGATGGTATGCCAAAAAGTATACAAACAAGATAGCTATGAATGGCTAGGCACATGGAAATAGAATTGCATCCAAAGTATAGCCCTATAGCTTTTCTCCAATCTTCATTCCGTGCCATCATTACGGTTGTAAAAAGCTATAGGGCTATACTTTGGATGCAATTCTATTTCCATGTGCCTAGCCATTCATAGCTATCTTGTTTGTATACTTTTTGGCATACCATCTCTGTATCCTTTTGCATTTCCAATGCTTTTTTATTCTTGTTAATTAGTATTTTTACTTACAGTCTTATTTTTACACTTACATTCATGATAGTATTGCCTTTTTTAGGAGGTAGCTCATTGCCGCCTCCATTAGTAGCAGGTCGCTTCCTGCTGGGTTTTTTAGGTCTTTGGGTTTTGGGCCTTAGGAGTTGCCTCTTGGTCCTCCATCGGTTCTATATTACATAGAGAGTGCTACCGCCTCTCTGATAAAACAGTTAGAGTATTATAAAGTTCTAAAATGTTCATACCTTCACTATTAAATTTTTCTTGGTTCATTCTTTGGCGTTTTGGCAAAGATTTGGCAGTTTTTGATATTTATATTTATAATAGTTTGTGCATGAGGCAGCTTTTTCCCCTTGGGATCCCTGTTATACCGTGCTTTTGAGTCAGCACGTGAGGCAGCCTTCTTTTTTTCTGGTTCTTTGTTATAAAGAGCACATGAGGCAGCCTTCTTTTTTTCTGGTTCTTTGTTATAAAGAGCACGTGAGGCAGCCTTCTTTTTTTCTGGTTCTTTGTTATAAAGAGCACGTGAGGCAGTTTTTTTCCCCTCGGGATCCCTGTTATACCGTGCTTTTGAGTCAGCACGTGAGGCAGCCTTCTTTGCCTCAGGATTTGCATGATACTTAATTTTTATTATTTCAGCATTTTTCTGATAGTATTCTTTTTGCTCAGATAATACCTTGACTTTGTTTTTTTCATAGTCTATATTTCTCTGAGCTTTTTACTACGTGCTGACTTTGGCATTTTTTATTAAATGTAAACATATAACACTTATGTGTATCTTACTATAATATCACTTATCTTATAGCAAGACAACTCTCGTAGAATTGAGATACTGCCCCGTCACCAATAGTTAAAGTGTGGAACGGTATATACACCAATAGTGTAGTTGTTATCTTTATATGAAGTCCTAATCAGTGACAGTGTGAGGTTACTTGGTTAATTTATCGTAGTTTATTTTAGAAAACTTACTTGTTTTTATTAGTAGATTGTGTATAGTAGCAACAATATCTAGTTATTTTTGTGGCTAGGGCTTGGATTTTGATTCTTTTTGGTCAGCTTCCAGTGAGTTCTTAGAAGATGACTTTCTTGCAGTTTCTTTTGCGGTTAATTTAACTTATTTCCTTTGGCGTTTGGTGAGTTCTTAGAAGAACTGGTCTGATCTACTTTTCTTAGCGAGCGAAGAGATTCAGCTGCATTTAACAATGGTTGCTATAGTGTATTTTTGCGCATGCGTAAGAATTTCAAGTTTCCTCCTTATTTTTCAATAGTTTGACAGTAGTCATGTGTCTTTCTGCCAAGAGCGACAGACGTCAGTGTTAGCCGTGATCGTCTAGAGGTTAGGACCCCACGTTGTGGCCGTGCTAACCTAGGTTCGAATCCTGGTCACAGCATTGACATTTTGTACATATTTTACAGTCCAAAATCTGAAGAATTATTTGTTTTTATAACATTGTTTTTTGACGTCGTACTTGCTGATAGGTTACTCTTATAACAATTTTGATCAACTGAGATAAAGATTTCGTGGTTTCATTAACGCTGGTGGGTTACTGTTTAAAGAAAAAACCTTAACGTTCACCTCAAATATTCAGCGTCCAAGAAATATAGGCCACGGGCAAACTGGAACGTCTGTGAGCATCCGGTGTATTATTTGGAGCTGTCCCTTTTGAGAGAAGTTCCGTGTTCGAAGTGGTCTGTCTACATTAGGTATATAGGGTTTAAAACTTGTTATTACACGTAATCTTATTTAATTATGGAGTTAGCTAAAAAGCGATGGGTCACTGCACTTCTCCGTGTAAAGAGCAGTCGATTGATGCTTGAACTGTTGTCAGAGACCGTTCGTACACCGAGATACATCGTCTCAAAAGAAAGAAGAAAGCAGAAGAAGAAAGAAGAAAGAAGAACAATTGGCCATTTTTTTGTACCCTTTTTTTTTTTTGCTCTCTTTTGACATTTTAACCGACGTTCTGACACTCGCTGGATTCGTAAGACGCTTCTCTGTAAGAATATGTGCTTTTTGAAACTTATAAGTTGATTTTAGTTGAGATTTGGATAGTTTTGTTTTGTAGGCGTATATAGGCGTGTACGGGCCATCCCTATATAGAGAGTGCTACCGCCTCTCTGATATCAATACATATATCTATCAATATATGCATATATATATCTATATATACTTATATATATATATATATATATATACATATATATCTATATATACATATATATACATATATATCTATATATACATATATATCTATATATACATATATATACATATATATCTATATATACATATATATCTATATATACATATATATACATATATATCTATATATACATATATATCTATATATACATATATATATATATATATATATATATATATATATATATATATATATATATATATATATATATACATATATACATTTAGACAAATATTATTGAATAGCACGGAATTATTCTGTTTTACAATTTTCCTTTTTATCTTCTCCAATCTCTGAATAGTCCTTTTTGTATTCTTCTCGAAATTGTATATGCTGGATCCATAATCGCGAGCGCTTTCGACAGAACTACTTCTATCATCCTCAGGCATATTGTAGAAATAAATGTAGACATTGTTTTTTAATTTACTTATATATTTTTTCCTAGTCACGTGGTAATTTGTTACAAGTTAGGTTGGCAGACTTTTTTTTTTTACATATATTAAACACATTTATATATACAAACACATATATACATTTTCAAACATTTATCCCAAACATTTCAAAACGTTCCGGCTGCACTCATAATTAATATTATTTATTTGAGGCTTCTTTGTTTTAATGCTTCGAGTATTCTTAGCCGATTTACATTTCTCTCACTCTGCAATACTTTTGTATTTTCTACCATAATTCTTCGAAATTCCGAATGTTGGCAGCCATGTCCTTTCAAATGTTGTGATATGGATCTAGAGTCAGAGAGGTGGAGAGTCAATCTTCGCGACAATGTGTTAGTTGTTGAACCAACGTAGCTACTAATATTGGAGATACACTCTCCTATTGGGCAGCTAAATTTGTAAACTACATTGGTCCTTTCCAACAGGTCGTTTGTTTGCGAAATGTTGTTTTTCATTACAAGGCTTGTTGTCTGTATTTATTTTTATGATATATAATAAATTTTATTTTTTTATTATTTTTGGGAGCCACGTATCTACGGATTATATTTTTAAGAATACTCTCATAGATTTTTTAGTTTTTGTGTAACTGGTTACGGTAATATTTATTAACAGGTTGATAATTTTCTTGAATATTACTAATTTGATTCAAATTACTAATGGCTAGTTTTATTTCTTTATCTACAAGAGAGTTAAGGAATCGATTATTTACTAACACTTGTTTTATATTTTTTGATTCATTAAAGAATATTTTTTTGCTGGAGGAAATCACCTTCGCACGGTGTATGAGATTCCTTATTATATTCGTTTTATAGCGGAATGGACATTCACTTTTAAAATTTTAAATACAGGAATTAACGGATGTAGGTTAATAAAAACGGAGGTGATAAATTCATCGCACCTAGAGTCAATGAGAACGTCTAAAAACGAGATTTTATTATTAGTACTTAATTCATATGTAAAATTAAGGACTGAATTATTCTGACGCTTTAAATATTCTATTTCCTCTGTGTTATTGACAAGAATTAGTATATATATATATATATATATATATATATATATATATATATATATATATATATATATATATATATATATATATATGATGATTCCAACGTCTCGTCAGACGAGTGCCACTCATGAGCCCGGAGAGACCCCTTTTTTTTTTTTAGTCCTGCCAGCGAATACACACGCTCAAGCAGACAAGACATTGAAGACGGACCTTGGCATACATACATATATATAGATATATATACACATACATACCCATAAACATACACACATGCACACATCAATACATACACAATACATATAAAACATACATACAAACATATATACACACATGCACACACATATACG